>NC_042495.1:27036436-27039685 GCF_005508785.2 Acyrthosiphon pisum
ATTGACATGCAACTAACCAATTTAGGTACTTTATTAAAAAAAATATAATATTGTGTATCGTGTATGTGGTAGATAAGAAAAAATACATACAAGAACTTTGTACTTGAACTTTATTTATAAAAAAGTGCATAATTAAAATTTAAAAACTTAAAAATGTGAAATATTAAAAAGTAAAAGTTTATTAACATTAACGATTCAAGATCATGATTTAATCAAATCATTTAAAGTATTTGGCACAATTAAATTACAAATTATCTTACAAGCTTGAAACAATAAATATAACCTAATAACCGTTTATCTACTCAACGTATTTTTATCTACTTTACGATAACCTGGTAATAGGTATACTTATGACCATGATAATATTATAGATAATCGTGGTAATCGTGCACAGAACAAAATTAACAATACAAATAACAGCTGATATGATTAACGACAAGACGTGATAGTCCAATAATCCAATTACTTATAATATGTATGTATAACAATAAAAGTTATTGTCGGAAGTAGGTAGGTACCAAGGTGTATTGATAAGGTATTTTTTTAAATTTAACTATGATTTTTTTTATTAATTTTCCATAAAAATCTAAAAAACCTGTATAGGATAAAAAAAATTATTTGAATAAAAAAATGTTATTAAATTAAAAATCGAGAATTAATAAAGTGGGGACTGGTTAAAAAATTCAAAAATATATAAAATGATTTGCAATTAGAAAAACTCGATTTGCAATTATTTGATGGTATTTTGAAATGAATCAGACAAAGTGGGGGAGCTGGCTAAAAAATTGAAAAATTCGTAAAAAATATAAAAAATGATTTGCAATTAGCAAAACATGATTTGCAATAAGTTTCAATTAGTTTGCAATTAATTGGCGGTAGTTTGAAGTTAATCGGACAAAATGAGGGGGAGGGCTACATGAAGATGGCACTCCAATTTTGAATTTGATTTTACTCAAAACTGGGTGATTTTCAATTAACGAAACTCGATTTGCATTTATTTGCAATTGTTTGGTGATATTTTGGAGTCATTCGGACAAAGTGAGGGGGCCAACTTCATGTACATTGCCTCCGGCACCAATTACTTTTACTATTTTCTATACAATAAAAGAGATATAAAATTAATATAATTATGTGTTAATATTTCTCTCACGACACGGGCAGTAGCCTTACTGCTCCGTATCAACCAATGTTCATTATATATCGAAAATTATATAATTAATACTGATTTATTTATTTATTTATTAATATACAATGTATATTGTATATTGTACTTAATATATATAAATATATATTATTCATCAAATTAAATCAAATAGAAAAAAATGCCTTAAACATTAGTTACAGTGGACTATTTTGACCATTTATAAAGTATAATGCTTAATATTTATACCTACAATTATTTATTATCATTGTTTATATTTAGAAGTTTTTATATCTATATACAATATACATTTACATATATGTAAAATATGTATAACAGGCAGAGATTAGGTAAAATAAATTGGAGGCAAAACATATTTTATATTATTGTATAAGTGTATTTTTATAAAAAACATTGTTTGTGGAGATGTATATATTGTTAATTGTTATGACATTAATTTGGGGCCGGAGTGGCGCAGTGGTCACACAGTTGACTTACGACTCACACAGTCATCGGTTCGATTCATAGCAAAGTGCAAAAAAATGTGTGTGATTCTACGCAGTCACCATTTTCCCGTGCTGTCGTCCGATTGCGTCATCCGGTTTCCAACTAGGTCCCACTCCACTGGGAGTGAAGACCGCACATGTCTCCTCTTGGAGAAGGGGGGTAGTATCATGCATATAGTGATATATACATAGATAAATAGATCACAAGATCTCCCTACTACCCACTTGTGATAAGCATTGTCAAAGACCTTGAGGTCGTTACAATGAACAAATATAGAAAAAAAAAAAAAAAAAATTGTTATGACATATAGTAATCACAAATAATAATAATACTATAACAACAATCGTGATTATAATTTTCTTAAAGTATATTACTATGAATATTATATACATAATATATTAAATAATATTATTAAATACCTATATAATTAAAATAATAATAAAATAAAATTATATAATTTAATAATACTTTCAAGAGTCATAACTTTGTGAAAATTATACAAAATTAAATGGACTATAATATTATAAATTTAAAAAAAAATATCAAAATAAAATTATATAATAATAATGATCGAAAAAAACTTGAAATTTCATCACTGCTTGTGAAAATTGTATGAACTATATTATAAATTTAAAAAAATATATTAAAATAAAATTATATAATAATAACGATCGAAAAAAACTTGAAATTTCATCACTGCTTGTGAAAATTATATGGACTATATTATAAATTCAAAAAAAATTATTAAAGTAACATAAAAGTATTATTATAAATTAAGTAAAGAAATTCTTGTCTGAAATTCGTTTTAAATTAAATGGGGCTTGAGCCAGAATATATTTGAGGGTATCCTCCATTTCATTTTGAGATGAATGTTTAAATTTATTTTGCTTTTTGACAGCATCTAGAAAATATTTACAAACATATAATAATAAATATAAAATAAGTGATACCGCAATAATATATTTAGGATATTTGGGTGTATTATTTTATCACTATATACAAATCAAAATTAGTTTAAAAACATTATGACAATAAACGTTAAGCATTATATATTAAATTTAACAGAAAATATATATATTATTTCATTACGGACTTTTGAAATATATGCAAATAAAATCTATCCCATTATGTATAATTATAGTAATATGGTCAATATTATAATATAATACTTACCAAAAATCACAGAACAGCAACCCAGATCACAAATTTTTTTTTGCCTTTTTTTCCCGGTGTAAGAGAAATATTGGAGTAATTGTTCTTTAAACAATTTTCCCATCAACCGTTTGACCATTGCCTTAACATGTTTACTGCCCATGTATGAAAGTTAATTTAACTAAAAAATTATGATTTATACAAAAAATAAACACATTTTTTTACTTTATAAAAAACATTATATAATATATAATACCACGATACCCAACAATTATTATTTAATTACCAACTTAGTACGGAATTTTTTACTGCCATACATTTTGTCTTCAAATATTTCAAGATCAATTATGTTGTCAATAGGAATATTAAAATCTTTATCATTCATAAAGGATGATTGAGCATCATTATTGTTATAAGTGGATATGTCATGTGATGAAATATTTTCAAGT
>NC_042495.1:27039785-27044588 GCF_005508785.2 Acyrthosiphon pisum
TAATCTCGAAACCTAAAAATAAATAATTATTCAATGTTGGATCAAGTTTTAATTTTAAATATTTAAATTCCAATTAAAGTTAAACATTTATACAATTGTTTTGATTGACAAATGCTGTGTGGGTTATTATACAATATTCATTGACAAATAACATAATCAAGCTACATAATAAGACAATACAATACAATACAATACAATACATACAAACACCCAAGACAACAGACACCTTGGACACCGTCTATTAGATTATAATATTTTAATATTTCCTATTCAAATTCTGGAGATTCTAACATCATCTACATTTCATACAATTAATATAACCCAGATTTAAATTAGCTAGCTTCAACACAATTTTCAAGATATGCATGAAAAATAAAAATACTTTATTTTCATAATATATTAATGTTGGATTGACAATAGAATAAAATAAATATGTATGAATAATTTTGATTATAAACCTAAATAGTTTAATTGTCAATACTTTTATTTAATTTTTTATATTTAGCTAATAAAGTTAACTAATCAAATTAAAATTCTCACACACAAAACCTACAATTGCAAACAAAGGATTTGGAATGACAGCTTGAACATGTTAGACTGGTGAACGTGATACACAATTTTTCTTCAACATTATATGGGAGAAAAAACAAAATTTCATAATAATGGGCAAGTTCAACGAATCAAGATAAATTACTTTTTACCTTTGACAAATGTTTAAATGATAATTAATTTTATATATTTAAAATGTGTATCTAAATATTGAACTATTATTTTAATAACTATTTCTTATAAGTAGGGATATGAGTTTTTTTAATACTAATATTTTTTGTTTAACTTTGAAGTTCAAACAATTTCATCTTATACCTAATATAACACATGATAAAAATAAACTAATAAGTAATAAAGACTGAAGCTATGGTAAAAGATATATAAAAAGCTTATATTTTATAGTAAAAATCAATGATTTTTAAATGATAACTATAATTTAACTCTTAAAAATTCATAAGTAAAAAAATCAAGATTAAAGACAATTTAAAAAAATATAGATTTTAGTGCAACAATTAATAATTTATTAAATGTTAAAAATCTCTAGCCCTATTTATATATTGTATTATAGAATTATTAAATATGTGCTTTAAGTTTTATGATCTTATCCAGGATTTTAGATATGTTCATTTTTGATATTTTTTATTAGTTTTGGTCTTACCCGAATTTTGTTATAATTAGTATTATGGAAATTTGGTCGAATTCTACTAAAGATATCAACTATCAATTTGTTCATTATCTTTGATAAGTTAATATTAAATCAAAGTCCATTGTTCGGTTATTTTCTAAGATTGTATTTGGTCTATACACACAAGTTGGAAAAAAATCCACAGTATAAAATTAATCAAATTAGTATGATTAGAATTGAGTAGTGTAACTTACACTGTGTAAGTTAAATAACAAACAAAATAAATTAGTATTTTTTTATATTTACTAACCTTTATTCAATCATATAGAAACAAATTATATATTTAAATGAATATGTGTCTTTAAATATGTCTTAAAATACAATATAATATCAAATAATGAAATTTGCTATAAACTTTAATTTTATTCAAGTATCATGAATATTCTGCTATAATATTTTTATACTGCGGATTTTTTTCCATAATTCATTCATCTGTACTAAAATATTGTTTATGTAATAAGTTCAAACTATTATATTATTTTACCTTCTTAAATTATACATTTATAATTTAGACACTTATTATCCTATAATGGTCAGTCTTAAAAAAATTTACAACTAGTAATTACTTTACTACAAAATTATTTATTATTTATTATTATTTATAATTATTTATATTCAACTTGTGGCGCTGGATGTAACCTAATGGGCGTCTGAAAGTAAATTATTTTATAGGAAACTTATTATTGATATGTGAATAGACCTTTAAGTGGCTAACTATATATTTTTCTTTAACATTGTATTTCTTATAATAAATTCTACAAGTATATTGTGTAAATATGTAGGTATATGTACCAATATGTGTGTATAATTAATTTGAATTACATTTTTAATCCTTCTTTAATACTTTACTTCCAATTTTCAAATCAAAAATCTGTTTGTTATATTGTATGTATGTATAGATAATAATGAATACATTAGTGTATGTATCCGACAATATTGGAACTTTGAACTTGTCAATTTCTAGTACGTATTTATGCTATTCGAAATAATAAGTGTCTTATGTTAAATGGATAACCCTATATATTAAGTATCATAAATAGGGTAAGTTGGACATTATACAAATAAAAGCGAAGATATATAATGAGTAGGGTTGGAGAATACTATATTATTGTAAGTGAACATAAGTAATGTTTCGATAAATAAAAGTATTTAATGGACAACAACATAGGCGCTAATAGGGGGGGGGCTTTAGGGGCTAAGCCCCCCTAAAAATGTCCATAGCCCTCCCAAATATTTCCTACATTTTGTTTTAAGCCTATTCAATATTATCAAAGTAAGGCCCTATTAGCCCTATTAGCCCCCCCCCAAATCTCAAACGCTATTTGCGCCTATGGCTTGTGTTTTACTTAAAACTTAATACGAATAACCAAATAGCAAAAGTGGATAGAACAAACATAATAATATAATATCTGAAAGAAAATTTAGTACATCATCAGTTTTTTGTTCCTAACATAGTATTCTAACAATTTTCAGTATGTAAAAAACATTCAATATCCCTTTACATTTATACATTTTATTTATTTAACGATAAGAATCTAATATTGTGTCATGTATAGGGAAAACAAATCAAGAAACCATAAAAAATCAAAAAATAAGGTTTTGAGATAAAATAGTATAATATTATTAAATAAATCATACAATATAATATACTTTTATTTTTAGCATAAGGATAGATTCAATTTTTTTTTTTATTTTCAATAAAAAAGAGAATGTAACCAATAAAAAGAGAAAGAGAGGGTTTATAAGTTGAGACGGGAACGACGGAACCATAAGTCATGAACCCAATATATGGTGATAACTAATAGGCGAATCACCATGTTCCACACTGCATTTGGGAATTAATAATATTTTGTGAATGGTTTGGAGTGCTTGAATAATGAATATTTGACTATTTATCTATATATATAAAAATTAATGTATGTCTGTCTGTGTGTCCATATTAGCATGGCAACCATTTATATATTATTTTGTGATTTCCGATTTAATTGTTGTATATAAATAGTTACCATGGTAATATGTAAAACATATTATCCATATAGAGTTCACATTTTTAATGGACAACGGAGTGCACGGGATCAGCTATTTTTATATATTATATACAGATAGATTAGACCTGTGAGGAAAAGATAGGCAAATTTAAAAAAGGAGAGGACCAACTCTGGGAGGTGCTCAAACAGGGATCTTGAGATTTCCGATGGAAATGGTTGTTTATAAATGGTTGCCATGAATGTTGAAGCTATAATAATAATAATATTATTGGTTGCTGGGCAACGAAGTTCACGGAATCAGCTAGTAATTTATAAATATTTTCTATTCATGATAACAAAATTTTGTACTATATTATGATTGCATAAAAATGTTGACTTAATATTTTTATAATGTTTCCGTAAAAATGTGTTTTTGAAAGTATATGATTAAAATATTTTCTAATTATTTACACAACTTTTAAAAATATTTTGACAACTAGTTATATTATTTTCCAGAAAATATTTTTACCATAAATTGGAAAAAATATTTTTATTCTATGTGGGGTTCAAACTGGATACATAGCTGTAAACTAATCCGTGAACAGACACCGACAACATGCCTCCCTTATTCAGCACTGGTTGAGGAACTGATGGCATATATGGAGTTGAAATATTCTATAGCCAAACGACGGAATGGTTGAAGAATATAATTTCGGAAGACTATAATATCAGACATGTGTGTGAGGTGGATCTATATTGTACATTTATTATTTATATATTATAATATGTACATATATAATTATATAGATGTGTAAAAAAAAAAGAGTGAGATTATATGTAAATATGTAAAAATAAAAAGAAAAGGTTCTCTTACTTTTTTTATAAAAATTAACAATGTTAGTAATAAACTGGCTGAAATTTTACAATGACATAAACACAAAAATAAACCACCTTTTCAACATTTTCAAAATATTACGTAGATATTTGATTTTCATTATATACAACACGATCGTCGAAAACTGATGAATTAAACGACAAATGATGTAAGGCAGTAGGGCACTCACCTCATAATAAACATATTATACCATGGGTATGATAGCTGTTGTGAGCCAGACCAAAGAAATATTAATTTTAATAACTATATGTACATAAATAATAAAGATGATTATGTATAAGTGCAGGGCATGTTAGTATAAAATAATGTCAATGTGATGACTAACATCACGTAACAGCAGTGGTAAATATTCAAATTCAAGTAAAATTGCTTGAAATTTAAAAAAAAAGAAGAAACTAACCTCAATTATATTTTCATAAATTGTAAAAAAATTTTCAAGGGTAATATTTAATGATAGTCACATCTTTACTTATATTTTATAAATATAACAATATGTGCGATAGACGCATATTTTGAATACAATAAACATAAAGGACATATTTATAATATATATTTATTATTTACAATATGCTGACTATACATCAAGTCCCTTCTGTTTTGGTGTCATATGTATTATTATAAGTCTACGACCAAATATCCATATTATGTGAAAGAACACTAGCCCTGCGCGAATACCGTGGCGTACACAGTCTTAACCCCGATACAGT
>NC_042495.1:27045114-27048186 GCF_005508785.2 Acyrthosiphon pisum
AAATTTAACTGTTCACCCCCCCACTACGCTACAGTATACGATAATTATGTGTCAAGTCTACTTATTGAAAAAAAGGTGGACAAGTGGATGTCACTCTGCTATACAGTAGGTAGGTCACTGTAATAATGGATAGTGTTAAAATAATTAAATTCAAAGATATAATATCATTGTACACGAAAAACGATTCTGAGTGAAGCCTATGATATACATAATATAATAATATATGTATTACTAGTTCAGTATATATTTAATGATATTATTGTGAATATAGTAATTTATTTACTATATCATATTAATATTATAAATGCGAAAGTCTGTTACTTTGTTGCTCTTTCACATAAAAACTACTGAATGGATTTTAATGAAACTTTACAATAATATAGCTTATACATCAGAATAAGACATAGGCTACAAATCATCCCCATAGGTCCTACCAGGGTATGTGCTCAAACAGGGAATTATATATTTACGGTGAAAATTTTTGTTTATAAATGGTCGCCATGGGTTTTAATAATAAATTATTGGTTGCCGTGAAAAAAAAATACAATTAATCAATTACGGATTCTGTTTTATATTTTATATTTTGTTTTCTTTCTGGGGTTTGAAAGTATAGCATTTAAGAATTATGCCACGAAAGCGTAAGTCTAATCTGTCAAGAAGCTCTAATAAAACATGAAATATAAAAGTTAAACACAAGCCGAACTGAGAAGGCTTGAACAGGTAGATCGTGAGTCAACTTATAGGGCTGCGGAGTCTGAAGCTAGGCGGATTCAAAAGGTGAATTACATATTGTATAAAAGAGCTACAAAAACAGTTCATGCTGCTAAAGCTCGCAGACTCGCTGATGCTGAAAGGTCAAAAAGGCGAAGACTACTATTTACAAGAAACACATTGGAGGTATTCGATAAAGCTGCATTTGAGTACGACAATAATATTGATTACGAAAGCCACAAGATTACAAAAATAGAAGCGATGAAAGAAGAATGCAAATTTTGCTTTTCTCTTAAATGGAAAGAAGAGGCTTCAGGCATGTGTTAGTTCAGGAGAGAAAAGTAGCTATTCCGTCAATAGACGAGCCAATTGAACCTCTTTAAGAACTTTTTTCAAATGAAACAGAAGAGTCTCGCCGTTTTCTAAAAAACATAAGAAAATATAATACATGCCTCCATATAACATCTTTTGGAGCTGATAACATTGTGTCGATGTCAGGATTTTAATTTTAAATTTGCATCGTTACTGTTCGGAGAAAAACGTATAGTAATTAATTATACAAAATAAAACGTAATATTATAGTTGACATTTTCAATGGGCAACGAAATGCACGGGATCAGCTAGTTTACTATATTTACTTCTACACTCAGAATCGTTTTCCGTTGTACAGTGATAGTATTTAATTTAATTCAAATTTAATACTATCCATTATACAGTGACCCACTTGTAACCTACGGTACAGCATAGCGACATCCGCTTACCCACCTTTTATGATTTTAAGAATACAAACTAATAGGTAAACTTAAATTTTACTTTCATATTCTACAAGAAGTTTTCATAAATAATAATAACCAAAAGTTACGGTAGTTGCACGGCAAATGATAACAACAAAGTGCTTGTGTTACTAGAAGAAAATGCAGTAAAATCTTTTTAAAATGCTTTCCATTAACTTAAATTAACTCAGTTAAAACGTATCATTATCTTGTCAAGACTTGAATTACATAGATAAGATTCGCGTAGCACAGCATTATAAAGAAAAATAATAAGTCTATTGTTGTTATAGAATCTAAACTGTTTACAAGTTACAAAGCAAGTCACAGCCCGCAAGTGTCTATGAATAGAGCCACGGTTTGGTAATTATAGTATAGGTACTTAGTTTTGGTTTTTATTCATTTTACAATTATTTTTTTTTTTGTGAAAATTGAATCACAGGAACTTTTTTTGTGCCGCTACTACCATTTATTTAAATATATAGATAATTTTATAATTACCGGAACAACTGAATCACATTTTTCCGGTTCAATATGTTTATATAATTATTTCCGGTAATATTTAGAAGTTACAGATCAAGGATGTCAATATTTCTAAATATGTATATAAATTTATTTTAGAAGGCATGTCTGTTAGTTACCTCTTTATTATTATTGTTGAAAACGTATAAAACGCTGTAATTGTTGAAATCATAGGCAAAATGCTAATCAAAAAGTTCGGACTTATTTTATTTTTCTCATCGTCTCAATCCGAAAACCTATTTAGGCCAAACTTGCCTGCGGTAAATCATTAAGTAGCTTGATTTATTAAACTTAATACTTTTTTTCTATTATTAATTCTAATGTGCCAAATTTATATTTGTGTTTCTCTGTAATGAAATTTGTATAATTATTATAATCTATTTATTCCACTCATTACAGGGCGAATATCGCCTGGTGATTGATAATGTATATCCGTGTGAAACAACAAAAAACCATCCAATTCAATTTAATTGGTATTTAAGTAAAAAGACATCAAGCATAACGGAGTTGAAAGGCAATACGACATTATTGATACCTTTCGATGATACTCTTACTGTAAGTACATATTATACGTATAATGATTAATTTAAGAGGATTTCAGCGTACTATTCTGGCCCACGCACAACATAGGCAAAACGCATTTACGCAAAATCATTTTTTCTATGCGTTTAAGTAATCTTAGAGTAAAGTCACAAAAAATTACAAAAAAGATATAGAATAATATTTTTGAGGGAATGATACATATCGATTTTATATTTTATTATTATTTGATTTAGTATTCAACTTTCAAAATAAATAAAAAAATGTACGTTTCAATGATGTTTAAATTGTTTTGAGAAAATATTTAGACAAATCAATATGTCATTCCCTCAAAAGTATTATTCTCAATATTTCTTGTCATGAGTGACTTTACTCTAAGATCACTGAAACACATGTAAAATATGATTTTGCGTAAATGAATTTTGTCTATGTTACGTGTGAGCCAGAGAGAGAGAACAAATAGTGCGTTGTCAGCCTCTTAATGAGGTTGTATAGTAGGTACACAGAAACTTTTGTATTGTGATATCCC
>NC_042495.1:27048236-27059826 GCF_005508785.2 Acyrthosiphon pisum
ACAATTTGTATTTAAATATTGTACCTATACATATCGCGATCACTTAAATTGTCTGTTGCTTGTACAGAAAATGTGTCACTTACACAGTTGTACAGTAAGAAACAACATTTCATAAAGAGTGATTGTTTTCTGGTTATTTACAAGCAAACACAGTTATAGAAAAAAATACCAGTGAAGCAAGTATGAGTATTTTATTATACAATATTCATTGACAAATAACATAATCAAGCTACATAATAAGACAATACAATACAATACAATACAATACAATACAATACAATACAATACAAATACCCAAGACAACAGACACCTTGGACACCGTATATAAGATTATAATAATTTAATATTTCCTATTCAAATTCTGGAGATTCTAACATCATCTACATTTCATACAATTAATATAACCCAGATTTAAATTAGCTAGCTTCAACACAATTTTCAAGATATGCATGAAAAATAAAAATACTTTATTTTCATAATATATTAATGTTGGATTGACAATAGAATAAAATAAATATGTATGAATAATTTTGATTATAAACCTAAATAGTTTAATTGTCAATACTTTTATTTAATTTTTTATATTTAGCTAGTAAAGTTAACTAATCAAATTAAAATTCTCACACACAAAACCTACAATTTGCAAGCAAAGGATTTGGAATGACAGCTTGAACATGTTAGACTGGTGAACGTGATACACAATTTTTCTTCAACATTATATGGGAGAAAAAACAAAATTTCATAATAATGGGCAAGTTCAACGAATCAAGATAAATTACATTTTACCTTTGACAAATGTTTAAATGATAATTAATTTTATATATTTAAAATGTGTATCTAAATATTGAACTATTATTTTAATAACTATTTCTTATAAGTAGGGATATGAGTTTTTTTAATACTAATATTTTTTGTTTAACTTTGATGTTCAAACAATTTCATCTTATACCTAATATAACACTTGATAAAAATAAACTAATAAGTAATAAAGACTGAAGCTATGGTAAAAGATATATAAAAAGCTTATATTTTATAGTAAAAATCAATGATTTTTAAATGATAACTATAATTTAACTATTAAAAATTCATAAGTAAAAAAATCAAGATTAAAGACAATTTACAAAAATATAGATTTTAGTGCAACAATTAATAATTTATTAAATGTTAAAAATCTCTAGCCCTATTTATATATTGTATTATAGAATTATTAAATATGTGCTTTAAGTTTTATGATCTTATCCAGGATTTTAGATATGTTCATTTTTGATATTTTTTATTAGTTTTGGTCTTACCCGAATTTTGTTATAATTAGTATTATGGAAATTTGGTCGAATTCTACTAAAGATATCAACTATGAATTTGTTCATTATCTTTGATAAGTTAATATCAAAGTCCATTGTTCGGTTATTTTCTAAGATTGTATTTGGTCTATACACACAAGTTAGAAAAAAATCCACAGTATAAAAATAATCAAATTAGTATGATTAGAATTGAGTAGTGTAACTTACACTGTGTAAGTTAAATAACAAACAAAATAAATTAGTATTTTTTTATATTTACTAACCTTTATTCAATCATATAGAAACAAATTATATATTTAAATGAATATGTGTCTTTAAATATGTCTTAAAATACAATATAATATCAAATAATGAAATTTGCTATAAACTTTAATTTTATTCAAGTATCATGAATATTCTGCTATAATATTTTTATACTGCGGATTTTTTTCCATAATTCATTCATCTGTACTAAAATATTGTTTATGTAATAAGTTCAAACTATTATATTATTTTACCTTCTTAAATTATACATTTATAATTTAGACACTTATTATCCTATAATGGTCAGTCTTAAAAAATTTTACAACTAGTAATTACTTTACTACAAAATTATTTATTATTTATTATTATTTATAATTATTTATATTCAACTTGTGGCGCTGGATCTAACCTAATGGGCGTCTGAAAGTAAATTATTTTATAGGAAACTTATTATTGATATGTGAATAGACCTTTAAGTGGCTAACTATATATTTTTCTTTAACATTGTATTTCTTATAATAAATTCTACAAGCATATTGTGTAAATATGTAGGTATATGTACCAATATGTGTGTATAATTAATTTGAATTACATTTTTAATCCTTCTTTAATACTTTACTTCCAATTTTCAAATCAAAAATCTGTTTGTTATATTGTATGTATGTATAGATAATAATGAATACATTAGTGTATGTATCCGACAATATTGGAACTTTGAACTTGTGCAATTTCTAGTACGTATTTATGCTATTCGAAATAATAAGTGTCTTATGTCAAATGGATAACCCTATATATTAAGTATCATAAATAGGGTAAGTTGGACATTATACAAATAAAAGCGAAGATATATAATGAGTAGGGTTGGAGAATACTATATTATTGTAAGTGAACATAAGCAATGTTTCGATAAATAAAAGTATTTAATGGACAACAACATAGGCGTTAATAGGGGGGGGGGGCTTTAGGGGCTAAGCCCCCCTAAAAATGTCCATAGCCCTCCCAAATATTTCCTACATTTTGTTTTAAGCCTATTCAATATTATCAAAGTAAGGCCCTATTAGCCCTATTAGCCCCCCTCCCTCAAATCTCAAACGCTATTTGCGCCTATGGCTTGTGTTTTACTTAAAACTTAATACGAATAACCAAATAGCAAAAGTGGATAGAACAAACATAATAATATAATATCTGAAAGAAAATTTAGTACATCATCAGTTTTTTGTTCCTAACATAGTATTCTAACAATTTTCAGTATGTAAAAAACATTCGATATCCCTTTACATTTATACATTTTATTTATTTAACGATAAGAATCTAATATTGTGTCGTGTATAGGGAAAACAAATCAAGAAACCATTAAAAATCAAAAAATAAGGTTTTGAGATAAAATAGTATAATATTATTAAATAAATCATACAATATAATATACTTTTATTTTTTAGCATAAGGATAGATTCAATTTTTTTTTTTATTTTCAATAAAAAAGAGAATGTAACCAATAAAAAGAGAAAGAGAGGGTTTATAAGTTGAGGCGGGAACGACGGAACCATAAGTCATGAACCCAATATATGGTGATAACTAATAGGCGAATCACCATGTTCCACACTGCATTTGGGAATTAATAATATTTTGTGAATGGTTTGGAGTGCTTGAATAATGAATATTTGACTATTTATCTATCTTCTATATATATAAAAATGAATGTATGTCAGTGTGTCTGTGTGTCCATGTTACCATGGTTACCAAGGTTGCCATGGTTACTTTGGTTACCAAGATTTCATGGCTATTAAGGTTACCATGATCCATGGTTACTATGGTTACCAAGGTTACCATGAGTGTTGTTTATATATATAGATAGATTTTGAAACTTATGGACCTTTTTGTTTTTAAATAGTTACCGTGGGTTTCAAAGCTATAATAATAATAATTATTGGTTGCCAATGGTTTAAAATGTTTGTTATTTATTATAGTGCCCAACGATTCATATTTATAACCGAATTCAATTGCAACTATTATAAGAATTTCTACTTTATTATGCCCAACAACAAACGATCGATAAATAGTCCCGCAGTTCTAGCACGCAAGAAGCGGGAAACACGAGCCGCGGAAACAGACGAGCAAAGAGAAGCCAGGTTGAGGACCAACCGAGAACGTCAGTCCCTGGCCCGCTTATCCGAGCCAGACGAGCAAAGAGAAGCCAGGTTGAGTACCGACCGAGAACGGCGGTCCCGGGCCCGCTCATCCGAGACTGACGAGCAAAGAGAAGCCAGGTTGAGGACCAACCGAGAACGTCAGTCCCTGGCCCGCTTATCCGAGACTGACGAGCAAAGAGAAGCCAGGTTGAGGACAAACCGAGAATGTCAGTCTAGGGCACGCTCATCTGAGACAGACGAGCACCGAGACAAGATTGGGGACCATGCGAGTAATGGGTGCTCGATCCAGACGAACCACCGAATTGAACCTTTGTGCACTACACTATGATGCCGATATTAATTACAGCACACACCCAAGCGTGGCCATCGGAATAATGGATCCCTTTCGGAATAATAATCCCTTTTTGATTATGTTAATTAACGTTTAGAGATTAATACATATGGAGTAGGTATTTTTAATGGGCGACGAGGTGCGCGGGATCAGCTAGTCTATATATATAAAAATGAATGTATGTCTGTCTGTGTGTCCATATTAGCATGGCAACCATTTATATATTATTTTGTGATTTCCGATTTAATTGTTGTATATAAATAGTTACCATGGTAATATGTAAAACATATTATCCATATAGATTTCACATTTTTAATGGACAACGGAGTGCACGGGATCAGCTATTTTTATATATTATATACAGATAGATTAGACCTGTGAGGAAAAGATAGGCAAATTTAAAAAGGGAGAGGACCAACTCCGGGAGGTGCTCAAACAGGGATCTTGAGATTTCCGATGGAAATGGTTGTTTATAAATGGTTGCCATGAATGTTGAAGCTATAATAATAATAATATTATTGGTTGCTGGGCAACGAAGTTCACGGAATCAGCTAGTAATTTATAAATATTTTTTATTCATGATAACAAAATTTTGTACTATATTATGATTGCATAAAAATGTTGACTTAATATTTTTATAATGTTGCCGTAAAAATGTGTTTTTGAAAGTATATGATTAAAATATTTTCTAATTATTTACACAACTTTTAAAAATATTTTGACAACTAGTTATATTATTTTCCAGAAAATATTTTTACCATAAATTGGAAAAAATATTTTTATTCTATGTGGGGTTCAAACTGGATACATAGCTGTAAACTAATCCGTGAACAGACACCGACAACATGCCTCCCTTATTCAGCACTGGTTGAGGAACTGATGGCATATATGGAGTTGAAATATTCTATAGCCAAACGACGGAATGGTTGAAGAATATAATTTCGGAAGACTATAATATCAGACATGTGTGTGAGGTGGATCTATATTGTACATTTATTAAAAGATATAATTATATAGATGTGTAAAAAAAAAAGAGTGAGATTATATGTAAATATGTAAAAATAAAAAGAAAAGGTTCTCTTACTTTTTTTATAAAAATTAACAATGTTAGTAATAAACTGGCTGAAATTTTACAATGACATAAACACAAAAATAAACCACCTTTTCAACATTTTCAAAATATTACGTAGATATTTGATTTTCATTATATACAACACGATCGTCGAAAACTGATGAATTAAACGACAAATGATGTAAGGCAGTAGGGCACTCACCTCATAATAAACATATTATACCATGGGTATGATAGCTGTTGTGAGCCAGACCAAAGAAATATTAATTTTAATAACTATATGTACATAAATAATAAAGATGATTATGTATAAGTGCAGGGCATGTTAGTATAATATAATGTCAATATTAGTCATCACGTAACAGCAGTGGTAAATATTCAAATTCAAGTAAAATTTCAAGCAATTTTAAAAAAAAGAAGAAACTAACCTCAATTATATTTTCATAAATTGTAAAAAAATTTTCAAGGGTAATATTTAATGATAGTCACATCTTTACTTATATTTTATAAATATAACAATATGTGCAATAGACGCATATTTTGAATACAATAAACATAAAGAACATATTTATAATATATATTTATTATTTACAATATGCTGACTATACATCAAGTCCCTTCTGTTTTGGTGTCATATGTATTATTATAAGTCTACGACCAAATATCCATATTATGTGAAAGAACACTAGCCCTGCGCGAATACCGTGGCGTGCACAGTCTTAACCCCGATACAGTCTCATATTTCAGTAGACTTTGTTCGTAGGTAATAATAAACTTTTATGTATTGATAATTTTATTATTTGGATCAATCGTCATTTATTTTTGATATTAACATCCTACATAACGTTCGAGACCTCGAGCTAAGGTTAAAATATATTCAAAAGAAACTAACTTCTTCCCTGAATATCCTAAATTTAACTGTTCACCCCCCACTACGCTACAGTATACGATAATTATGTGTCAAGTCTACTTATTGAAAAAAAGGTGGACAAGTGGATGTCACTCTGCTATACAGTAGGTCACTGTAATAATGGATAGTGTTAAAATAATTCAATTCAAAGATATAATATCATTGTACACGAAAAACGATTCTGAGTGAAGCCTATGATATATACATAATATAATAATATATGTATTACTAGTTCAGTATATATTTAATGATATTATTGTGAATATAGTAATTTATTTACTATATCATATTAATATTATAAATGCGAAAGTCTGTTACTTTGTTGCTCTTTCACATAAAAACTACTGAATGGATTTTAATGAAACTTTACAATAATATAGCTTATACATCAGAATAAGACATAGGCTACAAATCATCCCCATAGGTCCTACCAGGGTATGTGCTCAAACAGGGAATTATATATTTACGGTGAAAATTTTTGTTTATAAATGGTCGCCATGGGTTTTAATAATAAATTATTGGTTGCCGTGAAAAAAAAATACAATTAATCAATTACGGATTCTGTTTTATATTTTATATTTTGTTTTCTTTCTGTGGTTTGAAAGTATAGCATTTAAGAATTATGCCACGAAAGCGTAAGTCTAATCTTTCAAGAAGCTCTAATAAAACATGAAATATAAAAGTTAAACACAAGCCGAACTGAGAAGGCTTGAACAGGTAGATCGTGAGTCTACTTATAGGGCTGCGGAGTCTGAAGCTAGGCGGATTCAAAAGGTGAATTACATATTGTATAAAAGAGCTACAAAAACAGTTCATGCTGCTAAAGCTCGCAGACTCGCTGATGCTGAAAGGTCAAAAAGTGATTTATTTTAATTTTCCGTCTAAGTTCATAATAATTATAAAATAGAGGTTTCACTGTAATTCTATACATAATAGTGTTTGGTATGTACCTACCCATAATTATAATAACTTAGCTACTCCATTGGTTAGACCATACTGAGACAATAGGATCGCACATTATATTTTCAATAAAATTTTATTAAGTGACACATAAAACTAATTTGTATCTGTAATTACCTAACTGAATTAACTGGAAATAATTACTGATATTAAATGTAAGTGTTTAATTTTTTTTTTCCCGTAACTCATACATTGTAATATTAATCATAATTATGATTATGTTTATCGTGATATAAGTATCTGAAGTAGCAAATTTTTGGTGAACATAACAATTGTATTATGATAGTCAAGGCTGGGCAAGTTAACTATTTTTTTTAACTCGTTAAGTTAAGTTAATTTGGAAAAATGTAAGTTAAGTTTAAAGTTAAAAGTTACTTTCCTTTTTTATTTAACTTGTTAAAGTTACAAGTTAGTTGAAAAAAATAAGTAACTTAACTTAGTTAAAAATAATTTACTTTTTTTTTTCATATAAAACTTATAATTACACCATTTACACCTCATGTTAAAGATCTACAAATAACATAATATTGTAATGTAGGTCTTTATATCTTAAAAAAATGTATTTTGTTGTAAGTACTTATATATTATGAAATCCAACAAAATAATTAAATTATTTGTATATTTTATTTTTTTACCTAAAAGTTTTCCAAAGTGATGGTAAAACTTTTAAATTTTACATTGTTATTACCAACTATAAACTAAATATTAAGAATCAAATTAATTATAAAAGTATATAATTTAATGTGATTATAAAATGAATTAACGAGTTAAGTAACTTAGTTAAAAGTAACTTAACTTTTTAACTCGTTAATGCCCAGTCTTGATGATAGTTATAATATGTGAGTATTTCATTTTAATTTCTACATGAATTGTAAATGTTTGTAGTCATCTTAACTAAAGTAATATAGTATTTATTTCAGGGCTTCAAAACCTTTTTTTATAACGTTATGAGTATAACGTAAATCATATCAAAAAACGATTGAAATCTATAACGGACAGCACATCGGTAAATGATAAGGGATTGAAACTAATAACAGTGAACGTACCTACCAGTAATTGATAAACAATTGAAACATCTAATTGCCCAAAAAAAAAAATATATTTATAAAATTATAACTAATAAAATATATATTATGGTTATTTTTGTAATATTATATTTTTCGAT
Organism: Acyrthosiphon pisum; assembly: GCF_005508785.2. Lineage (NCBI taxonomy): Eukaryota > Metazoa > Arthropoda > Insecta > Hemiptera > Aphididae > Acyrthosiphon > Acyrthosiphon pisum. The sequence goes on from NC_042495.1 coordinate 27,056,369, forward strand.
CAGTTGGTTTTGTGTGGGAAATAAGCCATATCCATCAGATAACGCTAAAGGCTTCATAACGTTTACATTTTTAAAACGTTTAAACGCCTAAGATGAATAACGTTTAAATTCTATAAAACGTTAAACAGTCATTCGGTCATAATGTTTAATATCCATATAAAGATAACGGTATTATTATTTTTAATTTAAGCCTTGATTTATTAAATAATTTTTATTTGTAGATCGATTATAACTTTGCATCTTGGGGCTCAACTGGTGGATGGGTGCCAAACGCACATATTCTCAAAACAAAAAAGGCATGCAGTAATGTAAAACATCTCAGTGGAAATGCATGGCTTAACTCTATGAACGGTTTCAACATTCCAACTTATAAATGTCCAATACCAGCGGTAATGTATAAAAACATTAAAAACAGTTACATAATTTATAATTTTTTTATTCATTTAATTTATTTCAGTATAATTAATTTATAATACAATAATAACAATAATAATATTAAGAGCTGATACGTTAGTATACTGAGCTAAACTTGTATCCAGTATGCTGAGTTATTCTATAGATACATATACAATAGTAATAAATATTAATAGTATTGATTAATTTATACAATATTAACACCAATATTTCCTTAAATATTTACATTTATACATAACAAATTTGATTGATACACAATATATTCTCATCAAGGTCATAAATTATTGTTTATTTTATATGAGTTTTATTAACTATATAATAGGTTTTATTAGACCGATTTTCACATGACCGTTGTTTAAGACTCTTTAAATAATTTCCAAAATTATTGAATTTAGCTATGTAACCTGTAATAGGGAGAACATCCTTAACTGGTTAATATTACACTATATTATTTTATATACTTCCCTGTGTATCTATATTTTCTATAAAACTGTGTATGTGCCATAGTATAAATCTTATGATAGTTTGTTTAATGTAAAATTTATAGACAGATTGTATGTTTGTGTGGTTAAATAACTAGAATGGTGGGTACGCTGACGGAAGACAGTAAGCTATTTTCATTTTATTTTATTGGGTAATATGTACTGTATTTATGTTTGTTTTATTTCTGCCTCCCCAGCATGTTTTACCATATGATAAAATTTAATAAAATAATGCCATAAATACTAGAATTTAAACTATTTTATTTAGAAAACGAATTTCATAAAATAGAGTAGGTAGTTAAACTTCTCATATTGTTGTCAACATTCTTTATGTTTGTATTTAACATTTTTAGATCAAAATCTATCGTCATTCCTAAATATTCAAATGATAATACCATTATAATTGGTTTACAGTTGTAGCTGGTTGAATTAGTATTACATTTATGTATAATAAAATTGTATCCATCGGGCAACTGTAAGCGACTTGTGACTATTGGCATAAAAATTGATTTATTTTGGTTTTTTTAAGTGTTATCACATTTTATTCAATCAAATTATAGGTATGCTGTAAGGCACCATCAACCCTTTGTTTTATTTCTTCCCAATTATCATCAACATTAACTAGCACTATATCATCAGTAGACATGAATAACCTACCTTTTAAAAATATGCTGGTATTCAGTTAATATAAATTAAGAATAATATAGTTCCTAGTGAATTACCTTGTGTGAGTCCATAATCGTTGACATAACAATAATAATAACTACTATAATGTAAACCTAGTGTATGATATAAGGGTCTATAAAATCTGAGTTTATAACTATCAACTATAAATCTTACGGTTGTGGAAGAAACTGTTGGTCTATACTGATGATATTTAGATGTAAAATTGATTTTCATAATATTGTGATGGCCAAATAACCCAGATATGAGTCTGCTTTTATAATATATATGTAGAATATTAAAATCAGTACAATATTCTTTTTTCTTTGTATACAATACTAACTAAACGATATACTATCAGCAATTTAACTTGATTGAATTTTAATAATAAATTATAAAATTAACAATTTGACCACTTGTCTATCAAATTATTAGGTGATTTTGAGTACGATTGTAAAAATTTTATGAACAATCAATTTTATTAATATTCTAACTTTTGTGCTTTGATTAAATATTTATTCTTTTGTGTAACATGTTTCTGTTAAAATATAAATTCGTATAGACTAAAATTTTTAAAAATTGTTGAGTAAATGGGAATAAAAAAAAATAATCCAAATGTAGCAATTATACCAGCCGTTGGAGTACAGTTATAAAGGTCATCATTAAATAAAACTACATAATCATAAAACAACATAATCAAACATCTAAAATGTACAATGACATTGACAGTAGGTAACATGGTCAATATCCATGTTACAATCATAAAGTTACAATTTCAATGGTGGGCAAGTTAATGAAAATAATTAAGTCAAGTTAAGTTAAGATAAGAGGATACAAGATCGATAAGTTAAAAGTTAACAGTAAACATATAATAAATTTAACCCGATAAGTTAAAAATTAATATAGAAAAAATATTAACTTAACTCAGTTGAAAAAAGTTAATCAATTTTTTTTAATTAGTATGTAAATCATATAAAGAGTGAATGTGTCTTTCTAGTTTCTAATTTATAAATTATAAAAACAATATTATGTTACCTTATAACAATTTTGTTTTCTAAATGTTTGCAGGGCACATATATTACGTCAGGGATCGATAAGAAGAAATTTGAAGATATGAACTTCCCCAAAACATATTTTTATGGAAAATATAAAGTTGTGTGTCGATATAAAAATTTGAAAAATGAAGTAGTTGGCTGCGTTGTTGTCGAGGTTAATCTTATACGTCCTTGGGAAACACCAATTTGATTACTGTATATGACATAATAATATTATAATATGTTATTAACTTGTTATGAAGATTATGTAATAAATATTTTTAACAGTCCCAACAGTAACTGATTTAATTTACATTCTAAGGAGGGTTGGGGCAATATCCTTTTGGTCCATAAATTGTATTTTTGACTATTTAACCACGTAAGCCAAATACTATATTAATTAACATACGGCCATACGAGACATATAATGATAATTATTGTAGACGACCTAGCCCGCTGAAAAGACTCGAACACTCTATATATTATAACGTGACGTATATACAAATTCTAAAGCGCGTTCGTTAACTGTTCAAGAGCCATGATAAATTTGTCACGATTTTTGACACTAGTTGTCCGGGCGCACACGAATTGCGTACCAAAGCAGCTAAACGAACCTTTTTGAACAAATTGCGTCCCGGACGCAATTCATGTTACTTTTTGCCTTAACATATTTTTGGTGGTTTCCAAATTTTTTTTAATTTTGATAATATTTTTAAATTTTTTAACAATTTAAATATTTATCACAAATATTATTATTATATGAAAACTAGCTTTTAGTGGGTTTGTACTTTTATAGATACTTTTATAAAAATATTTCGGACTATACGGACTTTCCAATCAATATGTAACTATAGAGCGTTATTCT
>NC_042495.1:27059876-27066396 GCF_005508785.2 Acyrthosiphon pisum
GTATGCTGAGTTATTCTATAGATACATATACAATAGTAATATAATATTAATAGTATTGATTAATTTATACAATATTAACACCAATATTTCCTTAAATATTTACATTTATACATAACAAATTTGATTGATACACAATATATTCTCATCAAGGTCATAAATTATTGTTTATTTTATATGAGTTTTATTAACTATATAATAGGTTTTATTAGACCGATTTTCACATGACCGTTGTTTAAGACTCTTTAAATAATTTCCAAAATTATTGAATTTAGCTATGTAACCTGTAATAGGGAGAACATCCTTAACTGGTTAATATTACACTATATGATTTTATATACTTCCCTGTGTATCTATATTTTCTATAAAACTGTGTATGTGCCATAGTATAAATCTTATGATAGTTTGTTTAATGTAAAATTTATAGACAGATTGTATGTTTGTGTGGTTAAATAACTAGAATGGTGGGTACGCTGACGGAAGACGGTAAGCTATTTTCATTTTATTTTATTGGGTAATATGTACTGTATTTATGTTTGTTTTATTTCTGCCTCCCCAGCATGTTTTACCATATGATAAAATTTAATAAAATAATGCCATAAATACTAGAATTTAAACTATTTTATTTAGAAAACGAATTTCATAAAATAGAGTAGGTAGTTAAACTTCTCATATTGTTGTCAACATTCTTTATGTTTGTATTTAACATTTTTAGATCAAAATCTATCGTCATTCCTAAATATTCAAATGATAATACCATTATAATTGGTTTACAGTTGTAGCTGGTTGAATTAGTATTACATTTATGTATAATAAAATTGTATCCATCGGGCAACTGTAAGCGACTTGTGACTATTGGCATAAAAATTGATTTATTTTGGTTTTTTTAAGTGTTATCACATTTTATTCAATCAAATTATAGGTATGCTGTAAGGCACCATCAACCCTTTGTTTTATTTCTTCCCAATTATCATCAACATTAACTAGCACTATATCATCAGTAGACATGAATAACCTACCTTTTAAAAATTGTGCTGGTATTGAGCTAATATAAATTTAGAATAATATAGGTCCTAGTCATTAACCTTGTGTGATTCCAAAATCGTTGACATAACAATAATAATAACTACTATAATGTAAACCTAGTGTATGATATAAGGGTCTATAAAATCTTAGTTTATTACTATCGTCTATAAATCTTACGGTTGTGAAAGGAACCAATGATATTTAGATGTAAAATTAATTTTCATAATAAGGTGATGACCCAATGACCCAGATATGAGTCTGCGCTTATAATATAGGAGTAACATAGTATTGAAAAACGTATAATCAGTACAATATAATTTTTTTGTTTGTTTACAATACTAACTAAACTATATATTATCAGAAATTTTACTTGATTTAATTATAATAATAAATTATGAAATTAACAATGTTAGCACTTGTCTATCAAAGTATTAGTTGAGTTTGAGTAGAATTGTAACAATTTTATGAACAATCTATTTTTATTAAGATTCTAAATTTTTTTCTTTATTCAATTTTTATTTGGTTGTGTAACATGTTTCTGTTATACAGGGTGATTCATTAAGCGTAAAACATTTATTATCTCAAAAAGTATTAATATTTTTACATAGTTTCAAGTTGTTAAAAAAACTTTTTTTTTTTTTTATTATATTTTAAAATATTTTTTATACTTATAATTGTTTATGTTTTTTACTTTTGACAGCGTAGAATTTTAATCTCATTTTCCAAAGCATAGTATTTTTTAAAAATGTTTTGATACATTTAAATTGAATTTAGGACGAGTAGTTTATGAGTTATAAGTATTTGAAGTTTTGACAAGTGGAGTAGTGGACAAATGTTCTCGGAGTTACCCCATACCACTCCACTCCGCCAAACTAATTTTTAAATACTTATAACTCATAAACTATTGACTCTTAATTCGATTTTAATGAATCAAAATACTAAAAAAACATTCTACTTTGGAATATGAAATTTAAGCTCTACGCTGTCATTGAAAAAAGTAAAAACATAAACAAATATAAAGATAAATACATTTAAAAATATAATTTCTTAATAAAAACGTTGTTTTTTAATGAAACTATGAAAAAAATATTTTCATAAACATTAATTCTTTTTGAGATAATAATTTACGCTTAATGAATCACCCTGTAAATAAACGCGTATAGAATAACATTTTTAAAAATTGTTGAGTAAATGGGAAGAAAAAAAACCCAAAGGTAACAATCGTACCAGCCGTTGGAGTACAGTTATAAAGGCCATAATTAAAAAAAAATAGTTAATAAACAAAGCCTTCTAACATAACCAAACATCTTAATGTTGGCCCTGTTGTAATCGTAATGTGTTACAATTTTACCCAGTCACCCCTACCTACATTTGCATTTGTAACAATTTTGTTTCTAAATGTTTGCAGGGCACATATATTACGTCTGGGATCGATAAGAAGAAATTTGAAGATTTGAACTTACCCAAAATATTTTTTTATGGAAAATATAAAGGTGTATTTCGCCATAAAAATTTGAAAAATGAAGTAGTTAGCTGCGTTGTTATTGAGCTTAATCTTATACGTCCTTGGGAATCACCAATTTGATTACACTGTGTGAAATAATAATATAATATATTATTAACTTGACGTTATGAAGGCTATGTAATAAATATTTTTAACAGTCCCAACAATAACTGATTCAATTTACTTTCTAAGTAGGGTAGGGGCAATATCCTTTTGGTCCATAAATTGTCCTTTTGACTATTTAACTACTTACGGCAAATAATATATAACATACGGCCAAACGAGATTTCTAATGATAATTATTTTAGACGACCTAGCCGGCTGAAAATACTCAAATGCGCTATATATGACGAACATAATAATCCTAAAGCGCGTTCGTTAACTGTTCCAGGGCCATGTGTCATATATATGTGTCACGATTTTTGACACTAGTTGTCCCATAATATTGTATCTAATTGATGCACATGGGTATACTTTAATTAACCAAATGATATTCTCACTGTAATAAGAGGAATAATTATATATGCAAATGTAATTATGAATAAATCTCAAATATAAATTAAACACATCAATGATAATAATAAAAAAACAATTAATATATTTATTGAATTCAGCAGATTGGTAATTATTACTAATTAATAATCATTGGCAAGTTCGGCATAAAAAGGTTTTTTGATTGAGAAGATGATAAAAATAAAATAAGTACTGACGTTTTGATTATAATTTTGCAATGATTTCGACAATTTAATCACTATTTAATCACAGTTTTCCTGTTGAATATATTTATGTAATAATTTCTGTAATATTTAGAGGATACAGCTCAAACATGTCAATACATCTAAATATATCAATATATTTTATAACTCATGGCTATTATTTGCTCTTACTGTTAAAAAGTGAAAAACACATTTGTTTTATGTAACATATTGTTATATGTTATCCACCACGGACACCTACATTTTAGATTTTGGGTAGAACGAATAATGTATTGATTTTACAATGATGTGTGTTTTTTATTTTTTTATAATTGCTGGTGTCCTTTGTGGGAACGACGGTTCAATGGCCCGCTACACGGCCTAATATTCCTCGACGAATCGATATGGGTTTGTATACAGGTGTTGATTTAAAAAGGACTGTGAGTGAACGTACGTGTTTGTGTATATGTTGAATAGTTGTGAATTTGTATTTCCTTGAAGGGAGTGTGCGTAAAATCGTCCTACTACTGTATTATACCTACCTAATATTATTTGGATAGTCTATATTATTGATGTATATATATTTGATCACTGACCTTATACAATGGTTTTTGTAATGATTCTCTGCCTCTGGTTTGTGTTTCTCCGGGGTAGTGTTCGACGGTCAGTATCACAGCGACAATATATGTATTTTAATTCGCGAGGCTTATAAAATATTATGTGTGTGGCGCTCCTTTCTAGATCCTCGTATAATACTTGTATGTGGTAAGAAGAACTCGTGTTTTAACTATTGTGATTGTGATTGTGACTATTATTGTATGCTCTTAAAAGTCCCTACATTCGCAGCAATCGTACACAGTTGACGGCTAACCGAATGTAATTTAAGTTATTTGAGCACATAAAATTATGCATATATATTCTAAATAAATAAATGTGATTACGATCTAATAACTATAATATAATTATGCAATACTTATGATAAAATTATAAACTAGGTTCTGCTCTGAGAAATCCCTACACTCGCAGCAATCGTTCACAGTCGACGGCTAACCGAGTGTAATTTAAGTTAATGAGCTCTTAAAAATTATGTTTATATATCCTAAATAAATAAATGTAATTATGATCTAATAATAATTAAATTATAGTGGCACGCATTTAGATTATAACTACGCTATTACACGACAATAGTCCCAAGGGTTGTATATTAAGGGAATATTTAGATAGGTAAATTACAGGAAAAGACTAAGTGAATTAAGTGAACAATAAGGGATAATTAATTATGTGGTCATACCGAATGTTGAAATGATTCAATATACATATACGTCTGAATTGATGTTGGTGGACACTCCTTTGAACAGCAAAGAAGGTGTATCATGACGCTGACTGGCGTGGACGTTGTGCATCGGCTGGTCTTTTGGAAAAAACTGTTTGGCGAGTCGATCCCGTAGGGTCCTTATATAATGTGACTTTGGTGTGATCCCTTCTTCTGGTGCATCGAAATCTGCGTTTACGTATTGATGTGTTAATGATTTTGTCTTCAGTGGTATGACAAAGGTGTCGCTGGTAATTTATTGTGTTATGATGTCACTATACGTCTATATCGGAAATTTGTCGTCGGGGTCTTGAAGTATATGAGTTATAATGTAGTGTCGTCTGGCGCCGTTGATAATTGATAGTTTTGTTTTTACTAAACGGCTGGTCGGAGAGGTGTTGAATATTATTTATGTTTTGCATGTGCCGTGTGTGGTGTATGAGTGAGCGTAAATATATGCCTAATGCGTATATATGTATATGTATATTGGATCACCCCACACTCAGTACGGTCCACCATTTATTAGTTATCCCGTGTTTTTATTTAAGTCTGAATATTATATATTACAAAAGCATGAAAATTGAATGCGAGACTCCCTATATATTGTTACATTAGCAGTTGAAAAATATTAAAAATACATAGGCACAATTTTTTTTTATAAGCATTTGAAGTTGAAATTTTGACAAAATTTAAAATTGAATAATTATTTTGTAGTTAAAAATGTATAAAATGTTCAACTTTTATATCTAAGAATTTAAAACAAGATTCCACGTAAAAGTTTAATTCTTTTACCAAAAATTCTAAGAATAAATAATCACAGTTTATTTTTATAGTCATTTTAAGTTCAAATTTGGACGAAATTACATATTAAAAACCTAGAAATCTATTTCAGTTTTATAACTATTAAGAATAAGATAATATTAGTTTAATATTAATATTATTATTATTTGTTTATTTATTTATTTTTGTGTATAAACCCAATGACACGTCTTTGGCGTATGGTATAAATGATTTAGTCAAAAATTGACATTTTTAGCTTATAGTGTTGTTGGAATCAAAAATTTTTATATTTTGTTGGTACAGAACAATAATAAACCAATTATCTAAAGTCACTTCAAAATAATGAAGAATTGATTTTAAAGTTCTACTGAATAGTTAACATAAAAGTTGGTTCATTGAATATTAAATTAAATTAATTATAATCAGCCCAGACATTATTGTCAACGATTTTGAATGGTTTTGCAATGTTTTGTTTAATCTTTCTGAAAACTAGTCATTTTTGACTTAAGGCATCCAGTGCCGATGCCATTTTGTCGTCAAAAATACACTCGGTGGGAATAACGATACCGTCTTGTAGAATTAACCAAATTTCATACATTTTTTTTTTAATTGCTAGAGGGAAATATTCTACAGCCCACATCGATGTATATTTTTCAATATTTTATTCCCAAACTTTATAATATATCTAAAAAAAACCAGATAAAAACCATTTTTTTACAATTTTTTTAATACATATATTTCAAATAAAATTCAAAATCAGAGATCGATGCAGGCTGTAGAAAGTCTTCTTCTTTCAGATAAAAAATTTTCATCAAAATCTGACAATTCTATAAAGTTTGAGATTTATTACAGTAAAATAATTTTTTTCGATATAATACACCCTATTAACCCCCCCTCCCCTAAATAGGTATCGGATAGTAGATTAGTGAAAAAGTCTTATAATTGAGGTGACAACTAAAATATAAAATTAATTTAATTTTCAAATTTTATAGGATTTTGGAAAATTTGAAAAACTGGCACCGGGACCCTTAACTTTAAATTGTATAAGAATACAATTCATTCCAGTGGTGTATACTGTATATAGAAATACTATATGTGGTGGGCTATAATGCTATATAATATGATTGACTTGTGACAGTATTGGAGTTTTGTACGATTCCAAAACCACCCACAAACAGAGAGGGCCCCTCTGTTTGTGACCTACGA
>NC_042495.1:27066675-27078072 GCF_005508785.2 Acyrthosiphon pisum
ACCGTTATCGACGTGCAGCGTATCGCGTCTAATATTATTTTTATTGTCCTTATCTACCAGCTCTCTAATGACTATTTAAAACTGAATGTGCCGGTCTATTACCGGTCGTTATTACTTATTCCGCTATTACCTACGTATTAGTCATATTAATTATCGATAATTAATATTTATGTATTATTTTTATAAATTATAATACTATATAAACTCTCAAAAGTAATTTATTATAGTAAAATTAAATGAATGTGAAAAAATATAATATAAAATACAAAAATTGTTTGCCAAAGGTTCATTCTGTATTCCATACTAAACAATATTTTATGAATTATGATACGTCTCCGATGATCTTATGATAAATTATATCATGAATAGAAGTATTTAGACCGTACTGATAAGTAGAATTTAAACTAGTTTCACCATATTTTTTTTACATTTTTTTTATTGTTGAACGGTTCGTGTCGATGCAGTTGACAGTTATATATTTATGTGCTTCTAAGGTTAGGTTAGCCTAACCTAAGAAAGCAGTGCAGCGAGCGAGCTCCTCAATTTACGCTCACACCCTATTTATTAACTAATGCTCCTCTTTACTTCAATATGTATACTGTTAAGAGGGAATAACATGCTTGAATAATTGAAACCTCTAAAAAAGGTACGGAAATGTGTATACAATACATTATATTAACTAGGAAAAAAATTTAAAAAAACTGCGCAAGTTGGTGTCTCTTTGCTGTATAGAAGGTTAAAAATGGGTCACTCTAATGGATGGTGTTAAAATTGAATTCAATGATATAATATAAATCATTCTATAAGAAAAACGATTCTGAGCGAAAACGGTCAGTCAGCCTATGATATTACTAAGTACCTACCTTTATTTCATGATATTATTTTGAATAAAGTAATTTATATATAATCTATTTATGTGGAACTTTGTTTTAAATGTTTAATCCTTAGCTATAAAAGTTGAACATTTTATACATTTTTAACTAAAAATAATTATTAAAATTTAAATTTGACATATTTTGTCAAAATTCGAACTTTAAATGATTATAAGAAAAAATTGTGACTTTGTGTTTTAATTTTTTTCAACTGCTATTGTAACAATATATCTGGAGCCTTGCATTAAATTTTCACGCTTTTTTACCTAAAAAATAAATTTTTATTGATATGTATAGAAAAAAAAATAAAAATTGAAAACTGAAAACTGACAATGACCGTAAACAGCTCAAAAGAGTCAAAATATTTTTAAAATTTTATGGTGTATAGAATATGAAAACATGAACATTCAGTGAAATTGCCACGTATCTACAGTTATTTGTTTTTGAATAATAATAAAATAACAAAACCACTACATGAGAAGTTGAGTGAATATCCAATATTGTTAAATATGAAATTCAAACGCTCATAAAAATTTAATTTGATTTGCTTATAGACATTTTTTTTTTTTTTGATAAAGTTAGAAAAACTAATGAGAAATATTGTATTACATTTTAAAATTTTATATTTAAAAAGAAAAATTTTTATAAATTCTCAACTCAAAATAATTTGCTAATTTTTGTGATTTTTTCGTATTTTGTCAAGATTTTAACTTTAAATGCTCATAAAAAACTGTGAATAAGGACTTTTAATATTTTTCAAATGTCATTGTAACAATATAGTAGGAGCCTTGTATTAAATTTTCAATGTTTTTAACAAACAAATGAAGTTTTATTGACATTCATAGAGAAAAAAAAACTAATAAAATTTGAAACTGAAAATGTTCTTAAACAGTTCAAACAAGTCAAAATATTTTGATAATATTATGATGTATAGAAAATTCAAATATAAACAACCAGTGAAAATTGCATGTATCTACGGTAATTTGTTTTAAAGTCACACCAAAAAACAAAGTCAGTTTTGCGTAAAAATGCCCGTTTTTCCTTTATTAATATGTTGTTTTTTCTTGCGCTTTTTAAAATTATTGGGAATTTTGTTTTGACTACTTATCGTATACAGACAAAAAAAAAATCACACATCATTGTAAAATCAATACATTCATCGTTTCACTCAGAATCTAATATGGGAAATAGTGCATTTTAAAATGTTAACTGATTGTTAAAAAAAAAGTTATACATTTAATTAAATTTTCGTTAGGAACTCGTGTTATGTGATACCTACTTCTATTTTGTTGATGTTGTAGGTCAACTTACACTAAATGGATGAAAAAGCCACCGACAAAAAATCCACGAACAAAAAAGCCACGGATAAAAAGCCATTGATAAAAAAGTTGCGGATTTATTTTTGTATATTGTCATATTGACCGACTGACGGCGGAAACAGAATTGAAATATTTTAACAGAGTAATGCTAGAGACACAGTGTAGATACCCTGTTTCCGCGGACACACGGTTTATGACAATATGGGACAATACTAGTGACAAAAATCGTGACACGTGTATGAACCCTGAGTAATTAACACGTTGAACACCGACGTCGATTTGGCATACGCACCACAGGGGCCGACATCATTTGACCTGTGGGCGACCGTCGCCAATTGTGAAATTAGTAGATTTTACGAAATTGTCAATATGGTTATGAATGTCCTATAGAATTTTTAAATGTGTTGCTGAGTATAATAATTATTATAATTACTGAAGAAAAGAATATAATATATAATAATATGTTGTATTTAAAGTTCTAAAACACCTAATTCAATATTTTTTATTATTATTTAGTACCGATAATTTAATCAAATTTGTGTTTCTCATGGTCGTATAAAATTAAGCTACACAACATTGCAGCCAACTACTTTATTTTGTACATATTTTATAGCTAGCCGAAAACCAGCGGACACCACACGTGACGGGAATGCTAGGGCTGGCCGAGGTGTCGTTGTTTCCGATCAAAACTCTTCGGTTGATTATGCACGACCTTAATATGTTGACCAGGTATGTTGGTGCCTTTGATCTTTGGAGTGCTTCGTCAATTAGGCGCCATGGCACCGAATTAAAAGCATTCTTTATGTCTAATGTGACGACTGTGCAGAGGTCCCTGCTTCGTACTGGTCCACTACCTACGACTCGAGCCGTCCACATGACTTCCGCAATGGCGTCCATGGTAGATCTGCCACGTCTAAATCCGAACTGCCCAACCAATGCTCATCTTTTTGATGCAGGCAAGTTTGAGGCCCGGTGCCAGGGGGACCCTGACTATTGTTGTCCTCACGCCATTCGAGCCTTCCCGGATCACGATCTCATTCAATAACTTGATCTCGCTGTCGTGAGCCTCCAGTACACTCTTTAGTTTGGCAGGATCCACCGAGTCCTCAATTCCAATGACCAGTAGAGCTATGCTCGAAGACGGTCGCCGGATGCCTTTGCCTTCCCCAAACTTGCGTTTGAGAACGTTAGCAAGTTTTTCTGCATGCTCCTTGTCCCTGGTCTCTAGTATCAAGTTAGCAGATATCGCCCTCCTAGACGTGATATCGAATGACAGCACTTCCTGACTTACGGCTGTCTTGAATTCTCTTACCATATCTGCGTACGTCATAGTTCTAGTCGGCTTATCATGGACAACTGCTTGTGTTTTTGGCAGACGTTTGTGTTTGGTAACGGCTAGTTCCTTGGTGGGTTTCATTTTCGCATCAGCTGGACTTTCTGCCTTCGTATTCCCCTTATTATTTTTCTTCTTCCTTTTTTCCACTAGCGTGAAATCATCTTCTTTTGGTGAAGGGTCCTCCTCTGCTGGTGACCGCTCCTCGACTTTCGTTCTCAATCCTCTCCGTGGTCGCTGTCCCTGTTTAGCAACTCTTTCTGCTTTATTGGTGTTGGAACCTTCTCTCCGTACAGCCTGCTATTGGGTCGAGTCACGTAGGTCCCACCAGCAGGGTGTGTCTGTCCCAGCGTCTAAAGTACGTTTGCCCTCTGTCTGCGCTACGACGGTTGCAGCTGTGGTCAAGGTGGACGTGCTTACGCCGGGGTCCCTGGATGCTGGGACACTTGGCGCCTGACCGCTCTTCGGGATTCTTGAAGCCATCTCGTTAAACGCAGCGTGGACATCATCCCGATTCGTCTTTAGGCCAGATATGACGGCTAGTACCTCGTCGATCGCAGCTTTCGCCTCGGCGCTTCTAATTTTGGAGGAGGCTTGTTCGAGAGTGTGCGCCTTCTTAAACAGGAGTTTGTACCCCGCGTCCTGGGTGGTGAGACACTTCTTAAAAGCTCTCACCGAGTTGTGGAGAGAGGAGGCGTTCGTGGAACTCTCCAAGTCAGCACTAGTAGTTCTTAATTGTTTGGGAGCCTGGCTGTCCACTCCCTCACTCCCGCGGTCGTTTAATGACGTCCGGAGCGGACCTTCACCGTTGGATCCGGCTTTTACCCCGGATCCACCCACTCCTGCCGAAACCTGGGGTCCGACTCCCCTGGTGTGGTAAACAATTTTCCGTTAAGGACTTCCATTTGTAGTTTTTTTAATGGGTGGTTCTCCCTTGCGTTTTATACCTTCCGCCAGGTTGGAACCACTTGGCACGGGCCGGACGGCCCGTGAGCCCCGGTCCCACGACAAGGTGGGTCCCGTCGGGGGGTAATTTAGTGAGGTCATCCTGTAACGTTAAAATGAAAGAATTCCCACTATGTGAACGAGGTAGTGGTCCTACGACATCTAGGAATATCTTTTCGAAGGCTCTGGTAGCTGTGCTGGTAATCACCATAGGCTCTTTTGATGTTCTTGTCGCTGTTTTATTCTTTTGACAATCTGGACATTTTTTAATGAATTGTTTGATTTGTTTTCTCATACCCTTCCAGTTATGTTCTTCATACATTTTATTGAACGTTCTGGTTAATCCATGATGTCCTCCTAGAGGGTTTTCATGTAATTCACTTATTTTTTGTATTTTCTGGTCTTCTGTTAATTCATCTCTGGTGTAGACACAGACTTTGATGTTCGAATTTTCAAAGGTATTTCGAAACATGTTTCGGATGATTTCCAATTGTAGACCATCTGATTCACTTCCAATCCTTGGACAAGCGAGACTGGCTATTTTTAATCTGATACACAATTCTTTAAGTTTCTGTAAACAAATATAGATTGCTTGATATGTCGACTTTGGCCAGTGATGCTCTGTCGTTAATAAATAAAATATTGCTCGTTGTTCTAACTGAATAACAGCTACATCAGTAACTGATTTTTGTTCTTTTCGCAATTGGTCCACATGTCCGAACTTCCGTCTCATTTGAAGGGCGATACCTCGATAAATACTGAAATCGGCGGAAACGCAAGTGCTATTGATGTAGTAGGTTCTGAGTCGAAAATATTACCTGTTAGCTCAATTAAATTGGTAGTAGGTTTAGCTTCGGTATTGAAAAAAAATTGGTTATCATCAGAAGGCTCTGTATTGCATAGAGGTTCTGAAGTGTTTGAGATTTCCGGTGAATCTGTGATTTTTATTTTGTCAGAAACATTTGTAGATGTTACGCTATCTTCTAGTCTTGAAAGTTCTGATTTTGTTTTGGATCTAGTCGTGACAGTTCTGATTCGACTTAATGCGTCCACGTTGGTGTTGTTAACACCTGGCTTATAATGGATTTCATACTCGTATTCTTCCAGTTTCAACTTTCATCGGATTAATAGGGACCCCGGGTCCTTTACGTTGAAAAGCCAGCTTAACGCTCGATGGTCTGTAATAATTTTGAATTTCTGGCCATATAAGTACGGTCGGTATTGTTTAACTCCCCATACTATTGCACAAAGTTCCTTCTCCGTTGTATTATAATTTTGCTCTGCTTTGTTGAGAGTGCGCGATGCATAAGCTATTGTTAGATCTTTCCCAATTGGTACTTGAGATTATATGCAGCCAATTGCAAAATTGCTGGCGTCACATGTCAGATTAAATGGTTGTTCAAAATCAGAGTATTGTAGGAGAGGTTCTTTGGTGAGAATAGCTTTTAATTTGTCAAACGCTTCTTGGCAAAGGTCCGAACAATAAAATGGAATATCCTTCTTTAATAACGACGTGAGCGGTTTTGCAATTTGTCCATAATTTGGAACGAAACGTCGGTAATAACCTGACAGTCCCAAAAATAATTTGATCTCCTTAGTATTTGTTGGCATTGGAAATTTTACTACGCAATCAATCTTTTGTGGGTTAGGCCTTACTCCTTTGTCGGTTATAACATGTCCTAAATATTTCACTTCTTTTCGCATGAATGAATATTTTGACGTTTGGAGTTTAGGTTTGCTTCTCGTAATCTGTCGAATACTTCTTTTAATTTCCTTGAATGATCTTCAAGGTCGAGGGCATAAATAATGATGCCATCCAAATACACAAATGATTTGATCCCATTCAATGCCGTTAATACGGAATTCATTAGACGTTGGAAAGTGGCCGGAGCTCCCTTCAACCCGAATGGAACTCTTAAAAATTCAAAATGACCTTTGTCCGTAGAAAAGGCGGTTTTATAGCAATGGTCTGGGTGCATTTTGACTTGGTGGTAACCTTGGGCCAAATCCAACATAGTGTAGTACTTGGATTATCCAATTGATCCGTAATGTTCGGTAGAAGATAAGCGTCTCCCGTTGATATCTGGTTTAACTTTCTGAAGTTTACGCACACGTGATACTTCACGATACCGATAAATGTTGTGTGGTTCGCTGGGGTTCTAGACTTGTTTTAAATGTTTCCCGTAATTCTTCCCATGCATCAAATGTTTTAAACTTTGTTACCTGCCTCGCTTTCCCCGTTAGTCTAGTTTGGATAGCCTGAAGTAGTCGTGGAATTTCTTTGAAAACTTTTCATTAAGTTTAAAAAAAGTTAATTTGTTTATACATCACTAGTGTACTTAAATTTTTTTCCAACCCAAAACTAAATTATAGACTATAGTGTTTATACTTTGCACACTATTTCCATATAAGTTAAATTCAAATGATATACATTTTTAACTTAAAACGATTTACGATACATATTTTTTTAACATGAAAAAGAAATAGACTAAAATAGTGAAAAATAATTAAATTAAAAAAAAAATAAATTAACTTAACTTACTTCTTAAAATGAAAATTTAACTCGTTAATTTCACGTTAATTAAGAAAGAAATTTAGTAAGTGAACACTTAAGTTAATGAAAAGCCAAAAGTAACTAGTTAAGTTAAAAAGTTAAAATAAAATTAACTTTTTAACATAACTTTAACTATTTTACTCGTATTAATTCCCATCCTGGCAAAAAAACATTCACATGATAATTGGTAATAAGATATTTTTTAGAGACTTGAATTTATAGAAAATATTTTTAAAAGTTTTGACAGTTATACCAATATTATGAGCATCATAATTAAGTAATTGTCGATATTAACACATAGGTATTTAATTAAGTCAACAGATTATATATGAATACAATTGCAATTAAAAATATCATAATTTGGAGATTTCACGTTGGGACATTTTAAATTATGTATTTTTATATCGTCGATAATTTAAAAGCTTTTTTCCTTTTTTTCCAACCCAAATATCGCTTTAGAAACTAGTTTGGCGTTATTTTGGTCATTAATCAGTATTGTGGTATCATCAGCAAAACACGCAATTAAAACATCACATAGATCATAGATTTCTAGAAGATCGTTTATATATACAATGAAATGTAGAGGTCTCAGTCGCATAGAAGATAATGAAAAATAAATATATTATTGTTATGGAACCTAAACATTTTACAAGTTACAAAGCGTGTTGCAGCCCGCAAATGGCTATGAATAGAGCCATGGTTTGGCCACCCATGATATGTAATAGAGGTAATTTTGGTATTTTATTCATTTTACAATTTTTTTTTTTGTTGTGAAAATTGAATCAAAGGAACTTTTTTGTGCTGCTACTACAATTTATTTAAATATATAGATATATTTATAATTACCGGAACAACTGAATCACATTTTTCCGGTTTAACATATTTATATAATTATCTCCGGTAATATTTAGAAGTTATAGATCAAGGATGTCAATCTTTCTAAATATATCAATTTATTTTAGAACGCATGCCTGTTACCTATTTATTCTTGTTGTTGAAAACGTATAAAACACTCTATAATTGTTGAAATCATTGGCAAAATGTCAATCAAAACGTTTGGACTTATTTTATTTTTCTCATCGACTCAATCAGAAAATATTTTTAGGCCAAACTTGCCTCTGGTAAATTAATACTCAACTTGATTTATTAAACATAATATCTTTTTTCTATGATTAATACTAATTTGCCAAATTTATATTTGTGGTTTCTTTGTAATTCTACTTATTGCAGGGCAAATATCGCATCGTGATTGATAAAGTATATCCGTGTGAAACAACAAAAAACCATCCGATTCAATATAATTGGTATTTTAGTAAAAAAACATCAAAAATAACGGAGTTAAAAGGCAATACGACATTCTTGATACCTTTCGATGATACTCTTACAGTAAGTACATATTATACGTATAATGATCAATTTATTTAAGAGTTGTATAATACACAGAAACTTTTGTATTGTGATAATATCTCGTTGGTAAAAAAAAATTGGTATTGATACATTTATTAAATAGATGATATATCCTTCAATGTATTATAGAATAAGTTCCGACTGGTTCATAATCAACGAATGGCTGAAAATATCAAACTGAATAATTTTAGTTTTCCATTCAAGTTCGTTACAATTATAAAATAGAAGTTTCACCGTAAATCTATATGCCTATACCTTATAGTACTTGGTGTGTACTTACTATAATTACAAAAACCTAGCTACTCCATTGGTTAGACCTTACGGAGCAAAGACTGAACATTATATTTTCATTAAGATTTCGTTTAATGACACATAAAGCTAATTTATATCTGTAATTAACTGGATTAACTGTAAATAATTACCGACATTATATGTGTAAAAACCTTTTTTTTCATTTTTTTCCCGGTAACTCATACATTATAATATTAATCTTAATTATGATTATATTTATCGAAATTATTGTCTGAAGTTGCTATGTTTTGGTGAAGATTACAATAGTATTATTATAATTATGATCTTTGAGTAATTCATTTTGAATTCTACACGAATTGTAAATGTTTGTAGTCATCTTTATTAAAGTAATATAGTATTTATTTGTAGCTCGATTATAACTTTGCGTCTTGGGGCTCAACTGGTGGATGGGTGCCAAATGCGTATATTCTCAATACAAAAAAAGCATGCAGTACTATTAAAAATCTCGGTGGAAATGCATGGTATAACTATACAAAGGGTTTCAACATGCCAACTGATAAATGTCCATTACCAGTGGTAATGTATAAAAACATTTATTATTTGTTTATTTTATATCAGTATGTCGCATCCACATAGTGAAACCACTCATTTCATGAACTGGATATGTATATATATATATATATATTGATATATTTTTGTTCATAAAACAATATATAAAAGTATAGTTATAATTATTTATGAAAAATAAGATAATGCAATATGATATAATTTATTGACTATAATTGACTATACTATACTATACTATGATATAATATAATTATTTATTGCTACATAACATAACAATTTTGTTTTACAATAATTACACAAAGTACACAAAATAGGTAATGTCCATTTCATGAAATAGATGTCCATATAATGTATTTTCGTCAAAATTCACGATATGGACAAATTTCACTATCTGGATACCCAGATATACAGTGAAATGAGTGGTTTCACTATGTGAATGCGACATATACATACATATATATACTGGGTGATTCTTTTATCATAGAACACTCATTATTTCAAAAAGTATAAATTTTTTTGAAAATATTTTTTTACATAGTTTCTAGTCGCTTATAAAACAACGTTTTTCTTAAAAAATTTTATTTTTAAATATTTTTTATCCTTATAATTTTTTAAGTTTTTTACTTTTTTGAATGACAACATAGAGTTTTAATTTTATTTTCCAAAGCAGAATATTTTTCTTAATATTTTGTTACATGAAAATCAAATTTGGGGCGAGTAGTTTATGAGTTATAAATACCCAGTATATATATATATATATATATGTATATAATTTTTCATACGTAAGCCACCCCCATTGAAAATAGCTGTGTACGCCACTGTTCCTGTGTCTCCAGAAGATCACTGATAAGTAGCGTCAACCAAGTAAGTTCCTGTATCGATTGGCTCAGCGCTATGTATTCTTCCTCAGCAGTCGAAAGTGCTACCGATTTTTGCCTTTGTGAACACCATGCCACGATTCCATCTCCCATCATGAAAATGAATCCTGATGTTGATAGTCTCGTTGTTGTGTCACCGGCATAGTCTGCGTCACTATATCCACGCAACTTTGGTGTTACACTAGAATCATAAATTAAACCATAATTAAATTTCCCCTTTAAATATTTAAATATACGTTTCACCTCATTCCAATGAATTGTCAGAGGCTTTTCTAAAATTAAAACCCATCAATTATCTAATATCTATATTAGCTTAGCTATTTGCTATTACATTATTACATTTAGTACGTAATAAGTTTTTTTATAATTGTACTGTACAAATTTATTTTATAACAATGAGCAGTTTAATAATAAAGTATGGATTTCAAAGTATTAAACCACACTTTTTATATACAAATGACAAAGGTAAAATGTTATATGAGAGTAATCATGTGTTAGGAGTTCAAGAACTGAAACTAATTGATGGATTAAGTGTAATAACTGGTTCAGTTGTTAGGCAAACAAGTGTTACGTTAGAGCCTTATAAAGTGAAACTTGAGGTAATTTAAATAAGATTTTATCTGTATACTCCGGCCCACGAGAGAAGTAACTCGTGTCCCGACCAAATCGCGTCCGAATCCGCGCATCTCCACGTATTTGACATACAGCGAAAGGCACTAAGTGGGGGAATTTCGCCAGTCAGCATGCGCGAAACGGGTTACTTCTCTCGTGGGCCGGAGTATAGTAGATTTTATAAAATTTGTTTAATATTTTAAAAGTTAGACGGTTTAAGAAATGTTAAAAATGCATCTTGTCAATGTGCAGCTGGGGCTGGATCTTGCTGCAAACATATAGTAGCAGTAATGATTTTTATTAATAATGATGAGGGGACTTCAAAAACAAATGAGCCACAAGTATGGGGAAAGCCCTCAAAATTTGGTGAACATTTATATAAGAAAGGGAAAACTATTTCAGAACTTTTCCCACAAAAACGTTTAAATATTGATGTACCTGCAATAAATCATAAAATACTCATTCAGGACCATAATATACTTTCAATACCATGCTCTGTATCTAGAAATATTTATGAAGAGGAACGGACTGAAATCGATAGAATATGCTCTAAAACATTATTTAATATAATTGATACTGTTGATGAACAATTAGAAATTGAAAAAAATGCTGTACACTTATTTAACCTTATTAAGAAACAAGCTCATAATGAGGCTTC
>NC_042495.1:27081738-27089970 GCF_005508785.2 Acyrthosiphon pisum
GAAACACTCTATAATTGTTGAAATCATTGGCAAAATGTCAATCAAAACGTTTGGACTTATTTTATTTTTCTCATCGACTCAATCTGAAAATATTTTTAGGCCAAACTTGCCTCTGGTAAATTAATACTCAACTTGATTTATTAAACATAATATCTTTTTTCTATGATTAATACTAATTTGCCAAATTTATATTTGTGGTTTCTTTGTAATTCTACTTATTGCAGGGCGAATATCGCATCGTGATTGATAAAGTATATCCGTGTGAAACAACAAAAAACCATCCGATTCAATATAATTGGTATTTTAGTAAAAAAACATCAAAAATAACGGAGTTAAAAGGCAATACGACATTCTTGATACCTTTCGATGATACTCTTACAGTAAGTACATATTATACGTATAATGATCAATTTATTTAAGAGTTGTATAATACACAGAAACTTTTGTATTGTGATAATATCTCGTTGGTAAAAAAAAATTGGTATTGATACATTTATTAAATAGATGATATATCCTTCAATGTATTATAGAATAAGTTCCGACTGGTTCATAATCAACGAATGGCTGAAAATATCAAACTGAATAATTTTAGTAGTCCATTCAAGTTCGTTACAATTATAAAATAGAAGTTTCACCATAAATCTATATGCCTATACCTTATAGTACTTGGTGTGTACTTACTATAATTACAAAAACCTAGCTACTCCATTGGTTAGACCTTACGGAGCAAAGACCGAACATTATATTTTCATTAAGATTTCGTTTAATGACACATAAAAGCTAATTTATATCTGTAATAAACTGGATTAACTGTAAATAATTACCGACATTATATGTGTAAAAACCTTTTTTTCATTTTTTCCCGGTAACTCCTACATTATAATATTAATCTTAATTATGATTATATTTATCGAAATTATTGTCTGAAGTTGCTATGTTTTGGTGAAGATTACAATAGTATTATTATAATTATGATCTTTGAGTAATTCATTTTGAATTCTACACGAATTGTAAATGTTTGTAGTCATCTTTATTAAAGTAATATAGTATTTATTTGTAGCTCGATTATAACTTTGCGTCTTGGGGCTCAACTGGTGGATGGGTGCCAAATGCGTATATTCTCAATACAAAAAAAGCATGCAGTACTATTAAAAATCTCGGTGGAAATGCATGGTATAACTATACAAAGGGTTTCAACATGCCAACTGATAAATGTCCATTACCAGTGGTAATGTATAAAAACATTTATTATTTGTTTATTTTATATCAGTATGTCGCATCCACATAGTGAAACCACTCATTTCATGAACTGGATATGTATATATATATATATATATATTGATATATTTTTGTTCATAAAACAATATATAAAAGTATAGTTATAATTATTTATGAAAAATAAGATAATGCAATATGATATAATTTATTGACTATAATTGACTATACTATACTATACTATGATATAATATAATTATTTATTGCTACATAACATAACAATTTTGTTTTACAATAATTACACAAAGTACACAAAATAGGTAATGTCCATTTCATGAAATAGATGTCCATATAATGTATTTTCGTCAAAATTCACGATATGGACAAATTTCACTATCTGGATACCCAGTTCATGAAATGAGTGGTTTCACTATGTGAATGCGACAAGTACCTATAATTCAATTATAATATAATAAAAACGATAATGATATTAACTATTAATAGCTGATACGTTAGTATACTGAGCTAAGCTTGTATTTGGTATACTGTGTTATTCTATTGATAAATATATAATAATAATAATATAATAGTATTGATTAATTTATACAATATTAACAGCAATGTTTCCTTAGATATTTACAATTATACATTACCAATTTGATTGATACACAATATACCTATTCTAATCAAGGTCATCAACTATTGATTCTTTTATATGAGTATTATTAATTATATAATTGGTTTTATTAGACAGATTTTCACATAAACGTTGTATTCGACTCTTTTCATAATTTCCCAAATTGTTTAATATAGGTAAGTAACGTACCCACACAGCATTTTAATATTTTCCAACTATGGTATAAATATTTTCAGGAAAACAATATAGTTGTCAAAATATTTGAAAAAGTTGCGTAAATAAAAAGGAAATATTTTATTTATATTTTTTGGCCAAGAAGTTCACCTTTGAAAAATATTTTTTAAAAACATTAACAAAATATATTAATCATAAAAAACATTAAAAAACATTTTCATGGAAACATTATAAAAATATTAAGTCAAAATTATTATGCAATATTTTAATATCTTATGAGAATAAAATATTCATACAATATTATGAGTCAAATATTCATTATTCAAGCACTCCAAAATATTCACAAAATATTATAATTTCCCAAATGCTGTGTGATAACATATGTTATCGGGAGAATATCTTAAACTGGTTAATGTTGCACTATGTGATTTTATATGCTTCCCTGTCTATTTTCTATCTATATTTTCTAAATAATTGGGAATGAATACCAGCGGTAATGTATAAAAAAAATTAAAAATAGTTATATAATTTATAATTTTTTATTCATTTATTTTATTTCAGTATAATTCAATTATAATACAATAATTACAATAATAATATTAAGAGCTGATACGTTAGTATACTAAGCTAAGCTTGTATCTGGTATAGGTACTGAGTTTTTCTATAGATAAATATACAATAGTAATAAATAGTAATAATGTAATAGTATTGATTAATTTATACCAATGTTTCCTTAAATATTTGCATTTATAAATAACCAATTTGATTGATACACAATAATATATCGTCATTTACTACAAATTGATTCTTTTATATGAGTTTTATTAACTTTATACCTAATTGGTTTTATTAGACCGATTTTGACATAAACGTTGTATTAGACTCTTTTCATCATTTCCCAAATTGTTGAATAGTTAAGTAACATGTAGGTGGGAGAACATATTAAACTGGTTAAGGTTACACTGTGTGATTTTCAAGGATCGAAACCGTTTCAAATTTTAACGGTTACGGTTTTAGTTCTTGAGAACGGTTTTCTAAATTTTCTGGTTTTGGTTTAGGTTTTAAGACCGGTTTTTTAAATTTTTTGGTTTTGGTTTCGGTTTTAAAAAAGGTTTTTCAAATATTTTATCGGTTTAAAGAACGGTTTTAGAAAATTTTCGGTTTTGGTTTTTGGAACGGTTTTTAAAAATTTCCATTTTATTTTCCTGTCTAATTACTGTAGATTCGATTTTTATTATCTATTAACTATTATAAGGGCCGAGTCTAAAGCCCTGAAATATGGCTACTTTGTATAATTAGTGTAAAATATACGATATAACAAATAAACGTTCAGCAGGACTAATTTCGTGTTATTAACTTGAATATTTTGTACCTAATTTAGGTGCCTCATGCCTACTTTTGCATTTGACATAATATTATGTTGCCATATTATGGTTGAGATCATTATTCGATTACATTAATATTTAATTGTATATTACAATAACATCACACTATATTATTTGTATTTTCAATTTTCAAGCATAAGTTTAGTAATAATATATATTATATTAATATTTCGTAATACTCAGTAACTGCATCGGGATTTTTATCAATAAATCCAAACATAATAATTTCTTCGTATAAAAATAGTAGAATTACAAATAATATAATTAACTTTATGAAATTCAAAGAAACCGACATTAGTTTTAAATTTTAATCCGTTTTTCAAGAACAGTACAAGAGCGGTTTTTCAATTCTATGGTTTCGGTTTGGGTTTTGAAAACGGTTTTTTAAGGTCTTAGGTTTCGGTTACGGTTTTTTAACCGGTGTTTCAAAGCTTTTGGTTCCGGTTCCAGTTCCGGTGTTCAGAAATGAGAAAACCGGTTAAACCGGTTTCGATCCCTGGTGATTTTATATACTTCCCTGTCTATCTTTAATCTATATTTTCTATATAATTGTGTATGTGCCATTGTAAAAAACTAATGGTGATTTGTTTAATATACAATTTATAGATAGATTGTATGTTTGTGAGGCTAAATAACTAGAATGGTGGGTACGCCAACGAAAGACAGTAAGCTATTTTTATTTTATTTCTTTGAGTTGTATGAACTGTATTTATGTTTGTTTTATTTCTGCCTCCCCAGCATATTTTACCGTATACTAAAATTGAATAATATAATGCAATAAATACTCGTGTTAAAATTATTTTATTCAGAAAACAATGCTTTTAAAATGGAGTAGGTAGTTAAACTGCTCATATTGTTGTCAACATTCTATATGTTTGTATTTGACAAATTCAGATCAAAATCTTTCGTTATTTCCAAATATTTAAATGATAATACCATAGTTATTGGCTTACAGTTGTATTTGGTTGAATTAGTATTGCATTTATATATAATAAAGTTTTATTCATCCGGCAGTTGTGAACGACTTGTGACTATTGGCATAAATATTGCTTTATTTAGGTATCTTAAGAGATAAAATATTTTATTTTATCGAATTGAAGATATGCTGTAAGGCATCGTCAACACTTTGTTATATTTCTTCCCAATTATCATCGACATTAACTAGCGCTATATCATCAGTACACATAAATTACCTATCTTTTAATAAGTACGCAAGTATTTAGTTAATATAAATTAAGAATAATATGAGCCATAGGGCATAGTTAATTACCTTGTGTGACTCCGTAGTCGTTGACATAACAATAATAGCCTAAACCTATAATAATAATGTAAACCTTGTGGGTGATAAAAGGGTCTATAAAATCTGAGTTTATTCCTATCGTCTATAAATCTTATGGTTGTGGAAGAAACTGTTAAGTCCAACTGTTAATACCAATGGTATTTAGATTTAAAATTGATTTTCATAATATTGTGATGACCAAATGACCCAGATATGAATCTGCGTTTATAATAAAGGTGGAACATAGTATTGACAAACGTATAATCAGTGAACTATTATTTTTGTGTTTGTTTACAATTCTAACTTAACTATCAGCAATTTAACTTGATTAAATTTAAATAATTATAAAATGAACAATGTGAGCACTTGTCTATTGAAGTATTAGGTGAGTTTGAGCAATTATATGAACAATCTATTTTAATTAAAATTCTTGATTTTTTTCTTTGAATAAATTGTTATTCTGTTTTGTAACATGTTTCTGTATATAAATGCGTATAGACGAAAATTTTTAAAAATTGTTGAATAAATGGGAATAAAAAAAAATCCAAATGTATAATATCGGGCCTAGTGAATTATCTTGTGTGACTCCATAATCGTTGACATAACAATAATAGCTACTATAATGTAATCCTTGTGTCTGATATTGGTAAGGGTCTATAAAATATGAGTTTATTCCTATAGTCTATAAATCTTACGGTTATGGAAGAAACAGTTATGTCTATACCAATAATTTAAATTAAGATTCTAACTTTTTTCTTTGGTTAAATTTTTATTCTGTTGTATAAAATGTTTCTGTTATATATAAATGCGTATAGACTAAAATTTTTAAAAATTTTTGAGAAAATGGGAATAAAAAAAATCCAAATGTAGCAATTGTACCAGCCGTTGGAGTACAGTTAAAAAGGCCATCATAAAAAAAAAAATACTATATTGACAAAGATTTCTAACATAATCAAACATCTTCATATTGACCATGTTACAATTTTACCCAGTAAGCCCTACCTACTTATGTATTTGTAACAATTTTGTTTTCTAAATGTTTGCAGGGTACATATATTACGCCAGGGATCGATAAGAAGAATCTTGAAGATATGAACTTTCCCAAAGTATATTTTTATGGAAAATATAAACTTGTGTGTCGCTATAAAAATTTGAAAAATGAAGTAGTTAGCTGCATTGTTGTTGAGCTTAATCTTATGCGACCTTGGGAAACACCAATTTGATTACACTATATGAAATAATAATATAATATGTTATTAACTTGTTATGAAGACTATGTAATAAATATTTTGAACAATCCCAACAGTACAGATTTAATTAAAATTCTAAGGAAAGGGGCAATATCCTTTTGATCTATAAATTGTACTTTTGACTATTTAACCACTTAAGCCAAATACTATATATAATACATACGGCAATACGAGATAATATATAATGATAATTATTTGTGACGACCTAGCCCGCTGAAAATACTCAAATTCGCTATATATGACGAAAATAACAATCCTAAAGTGCGTTCGTTAACTGCTCAAGGGCCATGTGTCATATACACGTGTCACGATTTTTGACACTAGTCGTCCCATAATATTGTCATAATATACCGTGTTTCCGCGGATACAGGGTAGATATACTTACACTTTACCACGCACTGCCATTTAATCATGTTTTAATTCTGTATTTCATTATATTTTATAAACTCAATGACAGTATCAAATTGGTGCACATGGATAGACTTCAATTAACCAAATGATATTCTCTCTGTAATAAGAGATATAATTATAATATGTACAAATGTAATTACGAAGAAATCTCAAATATAAACTATACACCTCAAAGTTAATAAAAACTTTTATAATGTTTAATGAATCAAGCTGATTATTAATTATTATAACTTATCAATAATTGGCAAGTTTGGCATAAAAAAGGTTATTGGATAGAGACGATGATAAAAATAAATTAAGTCCCGATGTTTTGATTATAATTTTGCAATGATTTCGACAATTATAGAGTGTTTCAGACGTTTTGAACAATAAGAACTAAAAACAGACTAGAGTTATAAAATATATTGATATATTTAGGTGGATTGACATCCTTGAACTGTTACCTCTAAATATTTCAATATATATAAATTTAACAGGAAACATGTGATTAGGTCGTCCCGTCATTCTAAATTCACAAATCGAATCGTTGTTTAATTAATATAAAAATAAATTATATCTATTTTATATATCAGGGTTGGCCAAACCTTGATTTGGTTAAAATTGAATATTGATATATTGAGTGCGATTAACATGCATGAACTGTAACCTCCAAAAGTGTATTAAAATCTATATAAAATGTTATTGAAAAAGATAACAAAGAATGTTCGGAAATGATACATTTCCAAATGTCACCTGTACTGTAAAATTGAGTTACATATAATAATATGCTCTAATTGAATGACAATCAACTTTTTCAAGCTTCGGTACCTGATATTTAAAAGGGATATACCTAATTTTTTTTTTATTTATTTATTTAACAACGATTGGATTTGTAAATTTATAGTTTCCGGGGCTATTTAATCACAGTTTTCCTGTTGAATATAATATAATAATAATAAAATATAAATATGTTCAGTAATATTTAGAGACTACAGCTCAAACATGCCAATAGATCTAAATATATCAATATATGTTATAATAAATAGCTATTGTTTGCTCTTACTGTTGAAAAGTGTAAAACACTCTTGTTTTATGTTATCCACCACGGCAATCTACATTTTAGATTTTGAGTAGAACGATGTATTGATTTTACAATGATGTGTGTTTTTTTATTTTTTTTTTATTTGTGTGGTTTTCATTACCTTTTAGGACAGTAAAAGTGTCATGGCTTAGCCACCCATGACATACAATATAGGTAATTAAGTTTTTTGTTTATTTTACAATTATTTTATTTGTGAAAATTGTATCACACGAACTCTTTTTGTGCCGTTATTACCATTTATTTAAATATATGGATAATTTTATAATTACCGGAACAACTGAATCACATTTTTCCGGTTCAATATATTTATAAAATTATTTCCGGCAATTTTAAGGAGTTACAGATCAAGGATGTCAATCATTTGAAATATATCAATTTATTTTAGAACGCATGTCTGTTACCTATTTATTCTTATTGTTGAATACGTATGAAACAATCTATAATTGTTGAAACCATAGACAAAATGTTAATCAAAACGTTTGGACTTATTTTATTTTTCTCATCGACTCAATCAGAAAATATTTTTAGGCCAAACTTGCCTTTGGTAATTTAATAATCAGCTTGATTTATTAAACATAATATCTTTTTTCTATGATTAATACTAATGTGCCAAATTTATATTTGTGGTTTCTTTGATTCCGGACAGCCTGCCCACAGTGGAGACACCTGTTGGATGTGGATTCCGACGACCTGGGCGGCCTCTCACACACTACGGCGAGTGCTGGCGGACTTACGCGGGAGTAGATGGTACTTGGTTACGGTGAGGCGTACAGTGATAGCGTACAAGCCGGCGGATCAGG
>NC_042495.1:27090745-27093030 GCF_005508785.2 Acyrthosiphon pisum
TTATATTTTATACTAATATACTAATAGTTTTAAAGTGCATTCATATAAAATAAATCTTGACAAAGTATGTCAAAACAATCAGAGTAAAATATGTTTGAAACATAGATTCCTGCTTAAATAATGATATTCTCAAGCACAATATTGTAAAACTAACTAAATAATTTTAACATTTAAAAACCTAATAATACATTCAAAATTTCAAAATAATGATCATGTTTTTTTTTTTATATTTATTATTTTATAATAAAGTACTTAGAGCCTAGGCAATTTATTAAATTCAATAATACATTATTATTTATAACTTAAGATTAATTATCATCATACTCGAACCCGGACATTTCGCCGCGACCGATTCACCGCGACCGTTTCGCCGCAGACCGTTTCGCCGCCGCACCGTTTCGCCGCGGACCGTTTCGCCGCCGTACCGTTTCGCCGCGGACTTTTTCGCCGCCAGACATTTCGCCGCGGACCGTTAGAGTCGAGGACTGGTCCGCCACCCACGACCTGACATTGAGTGAACACGCGCTAATAAGCTTTAAAATAATAGTACGGAACGATGTGCGTGCGGTGTCCCAGGAGACGGCGTTAAGGTATAACTAGAGCCGAACAAACTGGCCAGATTTCCGTAGGACCCTGAAAGACAGCCGAGATGCAAGGATTGAGGAGCTTGAGTGCCCGGACGTCGACGTAAACGCCAGAGTGATATCAGCAGTGCTGAAAGAGGCCTGTGAACAACACATGAGCACCAAAACGTGCAGAAAACATAGACCCCCCCCCCCCCCCGTGGTGGAATAGTACACTTGACCGAGAGTTGAGCATCCTCGGTCACTGCAAGGCCAGACTAAGGAATTGTAAAAACACATTCCAGAGACGAGCATTCCGCCGTGCTTACGTAAAACGGAAAATGGCGCACAAAAAACGTTGCTTTAAAGCTATGAAAATGGAAGCCCAAATCAGATAGCGCTGAGGGCGGAAACGGGGGGTCTACCTTGGCACTTTCGCAGCGGTTCGCGGCGACCCTGGACACATTGAGCCCTGCGACGAGGAAGAGGTTAGGGAGGCCATCTGGCGCATGAAACCAAACAAATCACCGGGCGGGGACGGTATAACGGCAAAAATTCTAAGACAATCATAGCCTGTGCTATCAAAGCACATTACGAGTGCATTTAACAATTGCTTGAGAACTAAAAAGTTTCCAGGTGTTTGGAAGAACGCACGGCTTTTCATAATACTGAAGGTGGCAGATAAGGACCCCTCGAAAGCCAAATCTAACCGTCCCATTAGCATATTCCCGGTAATCTCGAAGGCATTAAAGCATATTATACTAAAAAGGATCCGTAACGAAACGAACGCTCATATGTCAGGGTGCCAGTTTGGCTTCACCAAAAACCTCTCCACGGTCGATGCGATCCACCACGTTCTCGACTGGTCTAGTAGGAGGCGGGAGAAATACGTACACGCCGTCTTTCTGGACATCTCGGGTGCGTTTAACTGTCTATGGTGGGCTCAGCTCGTACAAGACATACAATTTGCCAAGTGCAAAGACAGACTTATCGAACTAACCAAAAGTTAGCTCGGCGGTTCCCAAGCTGAACTAAATTTGGCGATCAAACGATCACAACGGTTCTTACGAAAGGCTGTCCACAGGGAAGTGGGTACGGCCCGGACTTATAGAGATACGCTGTGAACTCACTCCTGTCGGAGGATTTGCCTGAAGGCACTAAGTTAGTTGCGTACGCGGATGATCTGGCGCTGCTAGTCTCTGGAAAGAACCGTGCCGAGCTCACAGCAAGGGGAAACGCACTCCTCGGTAGAGCCACGCTCTGGGCGGGAAAGCGTAAGCTTGTGTTCTCTGCATCCAAGTCGCAGACACTTTGGCTGAGGGGTTCGCTCTCAAAGCCGTTAGATCTCCGACTTGGAGGCGATAGTATAAAGCCGACAATCAATGCGAATTATATTACCTGCATTATGGACAAAATAACAGGTAATAGTGTTTCAAAAGAAAAACTCATGGTTAAGTAGCAAAAATGGGAAACTAGGATGTAATAATTGCATTCAAGCTAAAAATAGTATCAATTTTCAAAAATCTAACATCGATAGCAAAGTTCGAATTTCTTCTGAGTGGGTAGGCTTTGAAATCGTAGCTGCTGGGTGTAATCGTACAAATCAACTGGCTTCATTGAGAAATAAAATTAAACAACATTCAGAAAGCAAAGCTCATGTGTTAGCTGAAAACATATTGAAAAAAAGCTCAGACAAAGTATTAGATAAAATGATCGAACGTA
>NC_042495.1:27094769-27109645 GCF_005508785.2 Acyrthosiphon pisum
AAGATGGATCGAATAAAGTATGTAAGCTTCAGCGAAGTTTGTATGGCTTGAAACAAAGTCCAAGATGTTGGAATATACGCTTTAGGAACTTTTTAAATGCATTTGGTTTACAATGTACCGAAACGGATGCATGTGTATTCAAAGCTGATAACAATCAAATTATTCTTGCAATATTTGTTGACGATGGCTTAATCGCGGCGGATAATGAAGATATAATATATAAACTGTTAAAAACTTAGAAAAAGAGTTTGAGGTTAAAAAGGGAAATGTAGAATATTTTCTAGGTATGCAGGTAAAAATAATGGAAAACGGGTCATTATTTGTGCATCAGACAAATTATGCAAGTAGCATAATTAATAAATTTAATATGCTGGACGCCAAGGAACTTTCAATTCCGATAGACAAAACACATACATTTGAACAAAAAGAAGATACGGAAATATTGAGTGAAGATATTCCTTACAGACAGGCAGTAGGTAGCTTACTGTTCTAATCACAGGTAACAAGACCAGATATAGCATATGCAGTAAACTTTGCTAGTCGTTACTTGGCAAAACCAACTAAAGCTCATTGGCAAAGCTCAAAGCTCATATATAACTTATATCCCCGTCTGTATTGCCGAACGTTGTGTGTGGTGGCGTGGTTGTGTGTGTGTGTGTGTGTGTGTGTGTGTGTGGTTGAGGCGGCGGCATGGACAGGTGTCCGCCGACTCATTTCCCGTTTCTCGAACGCGGCGTGTTCCCGGGGCAGTCACTGTTCCAGTGTCGACCTCCACAGTACCTGCCGGGGTTGGGCGGTTGCGGTTTTCCTACCGTACCGTCTAGTGTTTGCGTTTGGTGTGTCGGTTGGGGCGCGCGGGTTTGGGGAAATTTTTTAAACGCCGATTTCGGCTGTGATTTTGTCGCTGGTTCATCAGGTGTATATTCCAAGACTCCAGCGATCCGGCGGAGGTCTCCGAAAGTCGCTGGTCTTTGCAATCTTAAGTGCGTGCGGTATTCGTTGTGCGTTAGTCCGGCTATCGTACCGACTAGCTGTGTTTCAGATAGTCTGGTATTGACGCGGCGTGCAAGTTGGTTTTTTTGTATGACGAACTCCGTTAGCGATTGCGTTGCTGTCTGTCGGACGGATACTATCTCGGCCCGCAGCCGTGACTGAATTTCCACGTTGTCGAATTTTTCTAATAATTCGGCGTGGAACTCGTCCCAGGTGAGGTCCAGTAGTCTGATGGTGTTCCACCAGGTACTGGCTGCACCCTTCAGCTGCTGTCCAATAATATTTGTCCAGGCCGACCTATCTATACGCGTTTGGTACATTATCGATTCCGCCTTATGTATGAATCTTGCCGGGTCCTCGGGTGTTGTCGCGTAGTACTCCGGTAGCGAATGTCTCGCTGCGCATACGTCGTCGTATGGTATCAGCGTCGATTGTTGTGCCGCGTAAGCGTCTGTGGAGGACGGGGCATGATATAGGTTTGATGTGTCATCAAAACGTACCGAACGGTCGGCGTGTTGGCCACCCGTGGACGGCGGTTCGCTTGCCGCGGGGTACCTCGCTCCCGTATTCCGTGTTGTTCAATTATATATTGTTACAATAGCAGTTGAAAAATATTACAAATACATAGGTACAATTTTTTTTTATAGGCATTTAAAGTTCGATTTTTGACAAAATTTATCAAATTTAAAACGTAATAATTATTTTGTAGTTAAAAATGTATAAAATGATCAACTTTTATAGCTAAGGATTGAAAATTTAAAACAAGATTCCACATAAATATGTTAATATGAATTACTTAATGTCTTTATTCACAATAATATCATAAAATATACTTAGTAATATCATAGGTAGACTGACCGTTTTCACTCATAATCATTTTTTTTATACGATGATATTATAATATCATTGATTTCAAATTTAACACCAACCATAGCCTACTGTACAGCAGAGCAACATCCACTTACCCACCTTTTTTTATATATTTTTTTTTTTATAAATATCAATAAAATTGTCTTTGCTGGATAAAAAGCGTGATAAATGAATGCAAGGCTCTTGATATATTATTGTTATAAAGTTATTGTATAAAATTGAAAGAGAAGGCGAATTGCAGTTATTATTCTCTCTAAAATTGTTTATGAACATAAAATATATCCCCACTCAATTCCATCTGTAATTTTATTGGGTTCATTATATTCAATTTTGAATTTATGTGTAACACTTACCTGGTTGTGGCTCAGATTGTCTACATTGAATGATTATTGATTTCTGTTATAAATGGTTTTTTGAGTGTTTCTTTTTTTTTTTTTATCATACCCAAAAAGTTCAATAATTCAAGTAATGCGGCTTATTAAAAAAGTTTACAGTAAATATACCTGTTATAAAAGTTGTAGAGAACTTTTTTAACAATCGTAAAAAACCAGATATTTATATTTTTATTAATTAGTTAAATAATTAATCAATAAAAATTAAAAAAAAATTGTTTATTTACTATGCGATATTGGACGACTAGAATACGATATCAAAAATCAGATTTATTACGATTGTTAAAAAATGTTCCTCTATAATTTTTATAATAGGTATTTTGACTGTAAATCAGTTCAATAAGCTGTCGTCTACAATAATTATCATTGTTTGTCTCATATTGTCATTTATATTATTTGGATTTCGGGATTAAGTAGTTCAAAGTACTATTTATGGACCAAAATGATATCTCCCCCCCCCCACCTAGAATACGAATCAAATCTGATTTAGACTGTTAAAAATATTTATTACATAGGTAACCTTTATGATAAGCCAATAACATATTAAATTATTATTTCATATAGTGTAATCAAATTGGTGTTTCCCAAGGTCGTATAAGACTAAACTCAGCAACAGTGCAGGAAACTACTTCATTATTCAAATTTTTATAGCGAGCCACAGCTTTATATTTTCCATAAAAATATACTTTGGGAAAGTTAAAATCTTCAAATTTCTTCTTATCGATCCCTGACGTAACATATGTGCCCTGCAAACATTTAAAAAACAAAATTGTTACAAATGTATAAGTAGGTAGGGACGACTGGGTAATACGATTTTAATATGATCAATATTAAATATTGACTACGTTCCTGTAAATGTTATTGTAAATTTTAGATGTTTGATTATGTTAGAAAGCTTTGTCAATGTAGTTTTTTTGAATGATGGCCTTTATAAATGTACTCCAACGGTTGATATAATTGCAACATTTGGATTATGTTTTTATTCCCATTTACTCAACAATTTTTAAAAAGGTTAGTCTATACGAATTTATATAATATGACAGAAACATGTCACACAACAGAATAAAAATTTAAACAAAGAAAAAATGTTAGAATCTTATTTAAAATATATTGTTCATAAAATTGTTACGATTGTACTCAAACCAACCTAATACTTTGCAAGTGATCGCATTGTTCATTTTATAATTTATTATTATAATTTAATCAAGTTAAAATACTGATAGTTTAGTTAGTATTGTAAACAAACAAAAAAATAATATTGTACTAACAATATTTTTTTCAATATTATGTTACACCTATATTATAAACGCAGACTCATATCTGGGTAATATGGTCATCACAATATTATTAAAATTATTTTAAATCTAAATACCATTGGCATAGACTAAACTTGGGATGAAATAAAACAAAGTGTTGTCGATGCGCTACAACATATCTATAATTGAATTGAAGAAAATATTGTGTTATCCCTTAACATACCTAAATAAATCAATATATACGTCAATAGTCACAAGTCGTTTACAGCTTCCCGATGGATACAACTTAAATGCAATACTAATTCAACCAATTACAACAGTAAACCAATTAAAATGGTATTGTGATTTAAATATTTAGGAATAACGATATTTTAATTTAAAATTGTCAAATACAAACATACAGAATGTTGACAATAACATGAGAAGATTAACTATTCTATTTTAAAAAATTCGTTTTCTAAATAAAATAGTTTCAATACGAGTATATACGGCATTACTTTATTCAATTTTATCCTACGGTAAAACATGCTGGGGAGGCAGAAAGAAAACAAACATAAATACATTACATATTACCCAAAACAATAAATTAAAAATAGCTTACTGTCTTCAATTTGTATGTAATTTGTATTGTATTTATGTTATCTTGTGAATTATATAAAATTATGTAGATTACGCGTGATGGGTCACCGACGCGGAAGATAAGCATGGCCGCCGAAAGTTATCTAGTTAAGTTCACGCACCGTGAGCCCAGTAATTATTTTTTCGTATGCCGGTCGCGTTATGTATATCAAAAAATTTAATATTGTACATATTGTAGGTGCGAATCGCCTAAGTTGTGATTATATATTATAATATTGTTTTCTATGAATGTCAATAAAAATTTATTTGTCGGGTAAAAATACTCGAACATATAATACAAGGCTCCTACTATATTTTTACATTGATATTTGAAAAATATTAAAAATCCTTAGTCACAGTTTTTTTTATAAGCATTTTTAACAAGTTTAAAAATTGACAAAATATGGAAAAATCACGAAAATTATCAAATTATTTTGAGTTAAGAATTCGTAAAAATTTTTCTTTTTAAATCTTAGATTTGAAAATGTAATACAAGATTTCCCATAATATTGTCTACCTTTATCAAATAAAAAATGTCTACAAGAGAGTAAAATTAAATTTTTATGAGCGTTTGAAATTCATATTTTTACAACATTTGATATTCGCTCGATTTTTCATGTGACGATTTTCTTATTTTCTTGTAATTAAATAGCGAATGACTGTAGATATTTGAAAATTTCATTGAACGTTAAAATTTTTATTTTTTATACACTATAAACTGTGGACACTTTTTGAGCTGTTTACGGTATCTATTCTTAGTTTTCAATTTGTTTAGTTTTTTTTTCTATAAATATCAATAAAATTTTGATTTGTTGGTAAAAAAGAGTGAAAATTTAATGCGAGACTCCTGATATATTGTTATATATATTGTTGCATTATCAGTTGAAAAATATTAAAAATACATATGTACAATTTTTTTTATAAGCATTTAAAGTTCAAAAATTGACAAAATATGGAAAAATCACGAAAATTAGCAAATTATTTTGAGATAAGAATTCATAAAAAGTTGTCTTTTTAAATCTAAGATTTTAAAATGTAATACAAGGTTCCTTATAAGATTATCTACCTTTATCAAACAAAAAATATCTGTAAGAAAGTCAAATTAAATTTTTATGATCGTTTGAAATTCAAATTTTTACAACATTGGATATTCACTCGATTTCTCATGTAGCGATTTCCTTATTTTGTTGTAATTCAAAAACGAACAACTGTAGATACATAAATATTTGACACTCAGCGAACTGCAGACTCTACTCTGTCAAATTGAAGCGTGTCTAAACTCTCGCCCTCTTTCACCATTGAGTAGCAGCCGAGAAGATTTAGAACCGCTCACCCCTGATCACTCTCTAAAAGGAGGTCCAATCACGCTGCCTCCGGAACCAGATTTAACATCACAACAAATAAGTGTGCTTCGAAGGTGGAAGTTAGTACAAGCACTAATGCAGTCTTTTTGGACAAGATGGACCTAGGAATACCGGCCTCAGCTGCAGGTCAGAGGAAAATGGACAACTGAAACCAAGCTATTAGCAATCGACGTTGTTGTAATTCTAAAAGAAGACAACATGGCTCCATGCAAGTGGAAGATATCACGCATAACACGTGTACACCCAGGAAGGGATGGTCATATCCGAGTAGTCACCATACGAACTTCTAATGGTACAGAGACGAATATGCCAGTCCTCAAATTATGTCTCCTGCCATTCAAGGAAGAGTTAGAACATTCCTGAAAATTACCATTTTCACGTTGGGGTGGGGGGGAGAATGTTGAAGAAAAACCGCCACCGTCCCACACTCACACAAACATGGACATCACATACCTGGTTGTCTATATATTATATGATTGGCTTATTTTTGTATTGTATTTATGTTATCTTGTGAATTATATAATAATAATATGTAGATTATGCGTGATTGGTCACCGACGCGGAAGATTAGCATGGCTGCTGAAAGTTCTCCAGTTAGTTTCGTATGCCGGTCGCGTTGTATATATCAAAAAATATAATATTGTACGTGTAGGTGCGAATCGCCTAAGTTGTGATTATAATATATTATAATATTGTTATTGTAGGCGTGAATCGCCTTTCATACCAAGATCATATTATAATATTGTGAGCTCGAATCGCCATTATTGGTGTTGGTGCTCGCAAATCGCCGGACATATTATTTATATTGTTTTATATCTTGTGTGGCAAATCACCACTGTTTATTATTTTTATTATATTAGTATATAGTTATTTGTATTTTTAGTGTTATTTATATTTCGCAAGTTGTGAACTTAATATTATTATATAGGACAGATAGCAGCTGGCCAGCCATGCACCGACAATATTGTGAGTAAAACACTTATTGTTGTATTGTATTCAGCTCTAATAGCTGCATCATATTTATACTATTGAACCACATTTATTATTCTTAGTGGCTCAAATAGCTTATTATTTACAATTTTTATATTATTGTGTCTGTTTGGCCAAAAAGGGCCATATTAAATTTGTACACTGTGTATTATTTAAATATCATTTTTGAAGCATAATTATAGTATATTGTTTTAATATTGAAAATACGCGTTGACATTATATTCTTTAAGTATACACACACAGCATATATACACACCTACACATCTCCAGACCACATATCTCACTAGTATTTGCGCGGCGAACCGAACCAATACTAACTGAGCTATAGAACCACTACACACAAGTACACAGGTAGGACGGTGTGTGAGAAGGTGCTTGAAAATGCTTCGGTACCGGGCGCACATTTTATTATTGGATGTAACCGGCCGCGACAAACTCAGTACACCAGATACAAGCTTAGACCAGTCAGTATACGTATCAGCTGTTAATATTATTGTATTATATTTGAATTATACTGATATTAAATAAAAAAATAGGTCTGCTCTAAAGTAGTTTACAAGTGGGTCACTGTATAACGGATGGTATTGAATTTGAATTCAATGATATAATGTCATTGTATAAGAAAAACGATTTTGAGCAGAGACGGTATGTCAGTATATGTATAAGACATATTATATATTTATGTAAGGTGTTAAAAAAAAATATTGGCCAATAATAGGTAGATATAATAAATTCCAAATTAATCATAACACAATATCCAATAGGTACATATAACGTGTTATACATCAAAACAAACCGTGATACTATCATAGATATATAGTAGTATACTTTAGAAGTTTCAAACACCCACGAATAATATTATAAAATCACGACAAAGTAACTAAAATAGTTATTCTAGGTTTATTAATATGTAATTTCTTCGATATTTGAACTTAAAATTACTATAAAAATAAACTATGTACTGCATTTTTTAGAATTTTTGAAAACAGAATTATATATTTACGTAGAACCTTGTTTAAAATTTTTAATCCTTAACTATAAAAGTTTAACATTTCATACATTTTTAATTACAAAATAATTATTCAATTTTTAATTAAATTTGAAATGCTTATAAAAAAAAAATTGTGTCTATGTATAATTAATATTCTTCAACTGCTATTCTAACAATATAATATCAAGATCCTTGTATTAATTTTTTACACTTTTTGGCCCAACAGATAAAAATGTATTGATATTTGTAGAAAAAATAATAATACAATTTAAATATGAAATTGACCATAAACTGTTCAAGACAAGTTAAAATATTTTGAAAATTGTATTAAGTATAAGAATTAATAAAATAAACATTCAGGGAAATTTTCATGTATCTACAGTAATTCATTTTTGAATTACAACAAAATAAGAAAATCGCTACATGAGAAATCGAATGAATAGGTATTCAATCTTGTAAAAATTTGAATTTTAAACGCTCATAAAAATTTAATTTTACTTTCCAATTGACATTTTTTTTTTTACAAAGGTACGACATTTTATAAGCAATCCTGTATTACATTTTAAAATCTTAGATTTAAAAAAAAAAATTTTTATGAATTCTTAACTCAAAATAATTTGCTATTTTTCGTGATTTTTCCATATTTTGTTACTTTTTGAACTTAAAACGCTCATGAAAAAACTGTGACCAAGGATTTTTAATATTTTTCGAATGTAACAATATTTTAGGAGCCTTGTATTAAATTTTCAAGTGATTTCCACAGCAAATAATTATTGACATTCATAGAAAAAAAAACTAATAAAATTGGAAAATGAAAATGTCTCTAAATAGTTCAAAACAAATAAAAATATTTTGAAAATTTTATAGTGTATAGAAAATTAAAATATAAATAACCAGTGAAAATCTCATATGTCGAAGGTCATTTGTCTTAAAGTTACACCAAAAACAATGTCGATTTTTTGAAAAATCGATTTTGCGTAAAAAATCCCGTTTTTAATTGATTTTTCTTATGTTTTTCATGGCAATTATTACAAGATACTGAAGTTGAAGAGCGAAGCATTATTTTGACTAATTATCGTTTACAGAGACACAAAAAAAAAAATTAAAAAAAAACACAAACATAATTGTAAAATCAATACATACATCGTTCCACGCCCAGAACCTAAAATTAAAAATTATATAACTGTTTTAAATGTTTTTATACATTACCGCTGGAATTGGACATTTATTAGTTGGAACATTGAAACCCTCTAAAACGGTAAGCCATACATTTCCACCGAGAAGTTTTACAGTACTGCATGCTTTTTTTGCATTGAGAATATATGCATTTGGCACCCATCCGCCAGTTGAGCCCCAAGACGCAAGGTTACCATTGAGCTACAAATAAATACTTTATTACATTATTTAAGATGACTCATTATTTAGGATGACATTTACAATTCATGTAGAAATAAAAATGAATTACTCACATATCATAACTATAATAATACAATTGTTATGTTCACCAAGACTTTGCTATTCAGACACTTAGTTCGTGATAAATATAATTATAATTACGATTAATATTATAATTTATGAGACAGGGAACAAAAAAATAAAAAATGTTTTTACACCCAGGTAATTATTTCTAGTTAATTACAGATACAAATTAGTTTATCTGTCATCAAACGAAATTTTAATGAAAATATAATGTGCAGTCCTTGTCTCCGTATGGTCCAACCAATGAGGTAACAAGGTTTTAGTAATTTTATTATGGTAGGTAAAATAGGAAAATAAATATAATAATACAATTGTTATGTTCACCAAGACCATAATTATGATTAATATTATAATGTATGAGTTACGGGAATCAAAACAAAAAAAGTTTTTTATACATTTAATCTCGGTAATTATTTCCAGTTAATCCAGTTAGGTAAGTACAGATACAAATTAGTTTTATGTGTCATTAAAAAAAAAATGTAATGAAAATATAATGTGCGGTCGCGGTCCTTGTCTCCGTATGGTGTATCCAATGGGATAGCTAAGTTTTTTTAATTATGGTAGGTACTTACCAAGTACTATTAGGTATAGAATTACAGTGAAACTTTTATTTTATAATTATAATGAACTTGGACGGAAAATTAAAATCAATCAGTTAGATATTTTCGGCCATTCGTTGATTATGAACCAGTCAGAACTTATTCTATAATATATTGGAGGATCTATTTAATACATTTATCAATAAGTACCAATTTTTTTACCCATGAGATATCACAATACAAAAGTTTCTGTTTATTATACAACTCTTAAATTAATCATTATAGGTACGTGTGATATGTACTTACTGTAAGAGTATCATCGAAAGGTATCAAAAGTGTCGCATTCCCTTTTAACTCGGTTAGAATTGGTGTCTTTTTATTTATATACCAATTAAATTGAATCGAATGGTTTTTTGTTGTTTCACACTGATATATTTTATCAAACTCCACGCGATATTCACCCTGTAATGAGTGGAATAAATATAATATAAACAAATTTAATTACAAAGAAATCACAAATATAAATTTGACACATTAGTGTTAATAAAAGAAAAAAGATATTATGTTTAATAAATCAAGCTGATTATTAATTTACCAGTGGCAAGTTTGGCCTAAAAAGATTTTCTGATTGAGAAGATGAGAAAAATAAAATAAGTCCGAACGTTTTGATTAACATTTTGCCTGTGATTTTAACAATTATAGAGTGTTTCATACTTTTACAACATGAAGAATGAATAGGTAACTAAACAGACATGCGTTCTAAAATAAATTAATATATTTCAAATTATTGACATCCTTGATCTGTAACTGCTAAAAATTGCCGGAAATAATTATATAAATAAATTGAACCGGAAAAATGTGATTCAGTTGTTCCGGTATTTATAAAATTATCCATATATTTAAATAAATGGTAATAAAGGCACAAAAAGAGTTCGTGTGATACAGTTTTCACAAATTAAATAATTGTAAAATAAATAAAAACTTAAATTACCTATATTGTAAGTCATGGGTGGCCAAACCATGGCTCTATTCATACCCACACAACATACATATATTTATTATAAGTACAATAAATATATTTAAAAAAATGTTGATGGTTAATAAATATTTAATTCTTATTTATTTTTCATTTTTAAATATTATATCAATGTTTAATAAACTACGTTTGATCCATTTGGGGTTTTACAATAAATATTTCTATACAAATATTTGATATTTATTAACGACCATCTAACGGAGTGAAATATAAAATGGTCCTCTTCAGGACCACTAACAACAGAGAATAGCACGTAACATACACAAGGTATCATGACAAATGGTAGATTTTATAGAAGTATATTTAACCGGTATGTTTAGGAAAACCGCACCAAACCAACGGCAACCACTAGGCAACGGTGCTGTAATAATTGGTCATACCGAATAAAGACAACCAATCAGATTCACAATGGTGAATTTGCGGGTATATATACCTGTGCAATTTACCGAACAATCAGGGGTAAAGTTTACCTCATACTTAACCGTTCTAGCCCCGTCCCAACAACTTCGAAACTCACCATTCTAAACTCTACGTCTCTCCAATTCTTTCTTATGCTGGCCCCTCTTGGGCACCTTTTATCGGTCCCTCACATTGGAAACGTATCGAATCTGTCCAAAACATAGGTATTCGTACGATAATGGGTGTGCCCACCATCGTTAAAAACTAGGTTCTTCTAAAGTCTGCAAATTTCAAGTCAATCCAAAATTCCATTCACACTCAATCAAAATCGATGTTCTACAAAAACTCCTTCTCCGTACATGCCCACATCCGATTCTTAGGTAAAACTCACCTCCCTCCAACCACTAAACGAATAATCAAACCCTACCCTTTAACATGGGTAGAACAACAACTTAATTAAATCTTCTTCTAAACTTCCATCCACTAGTAGAGGCAAAAACCTGGAATAGTTAACGGATTAGCCATCCCTACAAATCAAAGCAAGAGAACAATCAGCAGTCTTCAACATCTTCTCAAACAATCAATACCTTTACTACTACAGAAGAACCGAAGAAACGAAGACTGCCAACAGCCAAACTACGAAGCGGCAGTCAAGACGCTTCACAGCCAGCCAGCCTGCAGCCAAATACGCCGATCCACAGTATCGACCAGACTCACCGGGGAACTCAAGAATGCCGGCCCGAACAATCCGCCGGTCACCACGCCAATCCACACCACAGCCGTGTCTATGATCGACGACGCGAGAGTCGAGAAAACGAATCGACGGACAACTCCCGAACGTCAGGGGAAAGCAATGTCGTCGACACCGCCACTCACGTCGTTCTGTCTACTTCGTAGTAACCTACCTACCCAGACCGTGACCCGAACGTGACGAATTACAAACGGCGCGACCGATCAGAATCGCCGCTATCTTTGGTCGACCAAGCCGCGCCACTCTTCGACCCGACGATACCACCGGCCCGACGACCGCCAGAGCTGACCTGTACCACACCCGACGCAACTAGCTACGACCACACCCGGACACAAAGACCTGAACACCGGCAAACCATCAAATTCAGTCACCGCCACCAACGTCCAGGGAGCGGACCACGGACGACCCGGGAATCCTTAATAACGTCCAACGCCAGGACCCGCATTATCAAGGAGACCACCGCCGCTCGGCCGGACGAAATACCAGGAATCCAGCTGAACCTATCAGTGATCCATCGACGAAACCCGTGCCTCCGGATGTAGGTACGTGAAGTTGGCCCCTCCACTTTGTCCGAATGACTCCAAAA
Source organism: Acyrthosiphon pisum (assembly GCF_005508785.2). Taxonomy (NCBI): domain Eukaryota; kingdom Metazoa; phylum Arthropoda; class Insecta; order Hemiptera; family Aphididae; genus Acyrthosiphon; species Acyrthosiphon pisum. The sequence goes on from NC_042495.1 coordinate 27,107,034, forward strand.
TACCACCAAATAATTGCAAATCGAGTTTCGTTAATTGCAAATCACCCAGTTTTGAGTAAAATCAAATTCAAAATAGGGGGGGGCTAACTTCATGTGGCCACCCCATTTTGTCCAATTGACTTCAAAATACCGCCAATTAATTGCAAACTAATTGAAACTAATTGCAAATCGAGTTTTGCTAATTGCAAATCTTTTTTTATATTTTTTACGAATTATTCAATTTTTTTAGCCAGCCCCCCCCCCCCCACTTTTTCCGATCGACTTAAACTACCGTCAATTAATTGCAAACTAATTGCAAATCAAGTTTTGCTAATTGCAAATAATTTTTTATATTTTTGATTTTTTTAGCCTTTCCACACTTTATTAATTTTTAATTTTTAATTTAATAACATTTTTTTATTCAAATTATTTTGAGTTAGAAATTTATGAAAAAATTTCTTTTTAAATCTAAGATTTGAATATTTAATAAAAGATTCATCATCTGTTTAAACTTCGATTAAGCTTAATCAGCTGATAATAGATATTTAACCGGGTAAATTCGGCCGATTAAACTCTGGTTAATTTTAATCAGAGATGTTACAACTGGACCATATCCGTTTTCGTGGCTTACTTCACGCACCCACATTGTGAAATCCATATAGAAAAAATTAATTTGGGGGTTAAGACTTAGGTAATAAATTCTGATTTTGGGGTTATTATTTTTTAATTTTAAGTTGGTTGAAAATTAATAAAAAAACCAACTTAAATTTAAAAAATATTTTAATAGTATCAACAATTAAAAAAGAAAAAAAAGCAGATAAAAAAAAATGTACATTAAATAAAATGTAATTTCAATAAAAAAAAATTAATAAAAATTGAAACACTATAGAACAAAAAAAACTAAAATCTCAAAACCTAAATAAGATATAAATCAGTTGAACAAAATCGATATTAAATAAAAATCCAACATTAATAAAAAAGCCTACTTAAATTTAAAAATATATAGCCAATATACAAAAATAATAACATATTATTAGTATTAGATTTTTTATCCTAATAAGATTTTTTTTTTAAATGTAATTATGATTTTTTTATTAATTTTTCATAAAAATCTAAAAAACCTATATAGGATAAAAAATCATTTGAATAAAAAGATGTTATTAAATTAAAAATCGAAAATTAATCAAGTGGAGACTGTCTTAAAAATTCAAAAATATGAAAAATGATTTGCAATTAAACAACCCAGATCAAAAAAATTTTTTGCCTTATTTCCTGGTGTAAGAGAAATCTTCTTTAAACAATTTTCCTATCCCCGTTTGACCATTGCCTTAACATGTTTACCACCCATGTATGAAAGTTAATTTAACTAAAAAATTATGATTTATACAATAAAATAAACACATTTTTTTACTTTATAAAAAACATTATATAATATATAATACCACGATACCCAACAATTATTATTCAATATAATATATATTATATAATTATTAACTTAGTTCGGAATTCTTTACTGTTATAAATTTTGTCTTCAAATATTTCAAGATCAATAAATTATGTTGTCAATAGGAATATTAAAATCTTTATCAATCATAAAAGATGATTGAATATCATTATTATTATAAGTGGATATGTCATGTGATGAAATACTTTCAAGTCTACCTTCAATGATTTCCAATCTTTGGACAATTTCCCTTTTGTTGTTTACAGCTCGCTTTAATTCAAATTTTAAGAATGTTAGCCTATGAAGTACTTCTTTTTCAAATTCTGTAGTACTGTAACGGATAGAATCCGTTTACTTACAACACAAAAATATCATTATATATGAATAATTAAATTCGGCATAAGCGATTAGGTAAACGACCTCCTTAAACGATTTTGGCAATAGTCAAAATTGCAAATATACGAATACAGTAAAAGGTTAACCGGGTAGTTAAAATAACCGAGCGGGTAATCGCGAGCCATATTATATTTTCTGAGAATACAAAACACGTATCAGTTGACAGGATATGGGGATTGCCAAAAACCACAAGTAGATATACGTATATATGTATATATACGCAACCTATAGACCAGGATGTAATAACTGATAAATATTTAGTAATTCGCAGAAGAGATGACTCTCTACACAACAACACAGATAATAAATTAGCTACTAGAACATTATGGCGAATACGCAGATTAGATTAGGAATGTCGCAAGAGCGTGGCGAGGACGATAGTCACCCGGACCACATCCGTTAGCGAAAAGATAGCGTATCGATAGGCAGGGGGAGCAGGGACTCGAATATAAAAGGGAGCCTGAAACAGCCTGTATTCAGACGTGTCTACTCCAGAGCACAACAAGCACCTTCACGTCACTCTGTGTAGTAACTTGTCATTTATTACTGAAGAACATTTAAATAAACTACAAAGTATCTTTCATCTGTCTACATTTATTTATAACTACCCTGTCAACATCTTCATAATCAACACGAGCGGTCTCGCTTCCTGCAAAAAACATAATATACTCGTAGTTAACGGCTATCAGAATATAACTCTGACCAGCTCCAACAAACGAGAATATTACAGTACCTGAACATACAAAATTATTGTTTATTTATATTTTCAATTATATTTTTTTAGTTTATACAA
>NC_042495.1:27109695-27115868 GCF_005508785.2 Acyrthosiphon pisum
TATAGTACTATAGTTTATAACAGATAAAAAATTAATATGAAAAATACTAAAAATCTGCATAATGTGTTACAATATGTATTAATTATTCTAATATATATATAGTGTATTAATTTATAAAATATAATAATATTACCAGCTTTAATCATGCACAATATTATTATATTATATAAACCTAACATAACCCATAAAATAATTATCCAGTTTTAAACACCTATTTAAATATAATTCTGTTTGACAGAACCCTACAAATATATTATTTAGGAATTAATGTATTCAACAAATAGAGGTAATAATATGTAAGATTAAATTTACTATAGCTATAGTATATAATATATAATATTATATATATATTATATTTTATCATAATTTATAGCTATAATCAAGTAATGGAAGTTTTGGTGATTGTAAAGATAAAATTGCTTATATTAGAAGGTTTTATTTCAATATAAATATTCAGTTCTTTACACAATGACAAATACCTGCACATTGAAATCCAAAATATGTTTTAAGTAAATTATGTGTGCAGTCAACAAGTTAATAGTAACAATGAAATATTGAAATGGATATTTTACAATTTATAATATTTTATCATACTAACCTTTTGGAGTTGATACAAAACTAACAGTTTTTGGGGTTTTAGTTGATGGTAATGTATCGGTGGCATATTGAGGTGTTCCTGCTATCACATCTGAATTTTCATTATCTATAATTAAGATATTAAATAATAATAATTAATTAATAATTAATAATAAATATTAAGTTTTTTGATTGTTTATTTAGGTAAAATAAAATGTAATGGAATTATTACCAAGTTTGTAATCAATTGATTTTATAACATTATATCTCAGATTCCCGGGAGTTTCTAAAACATAATTATCCACAGAGTTTATATTAAGGTCATCATCACAAGCAAGATTTTTTTGATCAACTATAAAAAAAAAAAATACTGACGAAATATAACCAATAAAAATTATTTGATTTACCTATAGGTACCTACCAACCAGAGTTATATCGAGGGGGCCGACGAAACGGGAGCCATAAAATCTCGCATAAAATCTAAATAATTGTAATTAGTATCACCACAGGGCTCTGTTTAAGTAGTACAAGACTTGTAAATTCGTGATGAAATGAAAAAATGGGGTTAAGTGGGTCATCGTAATGGATGTATTGAATTTTAATTCGATGATGTAAAATCAATGTATAAAAAAAAAGATTCTAATCAACCTAACTATACTACTACCAAGTATTTAACTACTAAGTATATTTTATTCCATTATTAACGAAAATTTACTATATCAAATTTCTGAAAGACTGAGACAGTACATACGAGTACGATGTCTTCTTATGTATAACTATTAGAGTTATTTAAGTTGTATATTCTTAATCTGTGGCAATGTTTACATTCATAATGTTTAGCGAACAATACATGATCTCGTTCGAATTTGCCTACACTAATACTCTATCAATTAATATTAGAACGTAAATATGAACAAAATTAATAATTTCTAATAAAATCGAACGACGTTAAGATAAATGTGAATTGAATTTATAATGATTCTTTTTTTGTCAGTGCATATAATATAACCTACTAAGTACTAACACAATTTATAGTAGAAAAATTGGTTAGATTTTTAACTTTGGGGGTGATTTCTGGTGTGGATTTCTAAGTAGATGTTACTCTGCTGTACAGTAGGTTATTAGTGGGTCACTGTATAATGGATTGTATTAAACCTGAATGCAATGATGTAATATTATTGTAAAAGAAAAACGATTCTGAGTGGTTACGGTTCGTCAGTAACAATCTAATAAATAATGATGGTTGACAATCATATTATATACATAATATAATAATATACCTGACTTAAAGTCTGTAGTGGATAAATCTAGAGAATTCTATGCTTGATTTATAAATAATTATAATTTGTAATATTAACTACTAAAGTACTAACTATTAAGTATTTACTACTTGTATGTAGTTATTTCTTATTAATTATTAATAAATAATATTATTTAATTTTCACCAACTCACTAAGTTTAAAAATATAAAAACTATTAAATAATTACTGTAATATGTTAGTCTGGTGTACAGTAGGTTATAAGTGGGTTACTGTATAATGGATTGTATTAAGCCTGATTGCAATTATATAATATCATCATTGTAAAATAAAAACGATTCCGAGCGATGACTGTTTGTCGGTGTTATTTAAAGTTTGATTTTTGACAACATAATATATCAAACTTTAAATTTTAAAATTATTTTGTCGTTAAAAAATGTATAAAATGTTCAATTTTGATAGCTATAAGGGTTGCAAAAATTGTCCACGTAAATAGGTAAATAAATTACTTTATTCACAATAATATCATCATATATATACTTACCTGGTAATAAATCATTATTATGTATATCATAGGCTTCACTCAGAATCGTTTTTCTTATACAATGATATTATATCTTTGAATTGAATTAATTTTTTAATTTTTATTTTCTTTTTCTTTTTACATATTTACATATAATCTCATGCATTTTTTTTTACACATATATTATTATATCTTTTAATAAATATACAATATAAATCCACCTCACACACATATCTGATATTATAGTCTTCCGAAATTATATTCTTCAACCATTCCGTCGTTTGGCTATAGAATATTTCAAATCCATAAATGCCATCGGTTCCTCAACCAGTGCTGAATAAGGGAGGCATTTTGTCGTTGTCTGTTCATGGATTAGTATACAGCTATGTATCCAGTTTGAACACCACACAGAATAAAAATATTTTTTCCAATATATGGTAAAAATATTTTCAGGAAAATAATATAACTAGTTGTCAAAATATTTTAAAATGTTGTGTAAATAATTAGGAAATATTTTAGTTATATTATTTTGCAAAGTAGGTAGTTTATATTTTAGAAAATATTTTAATCATATATTTTTAAAACACATTTTTACGGAAACATTATAAAAATATTAAGTCAACATTTTTATGCAATCATAATATAGTGCGATATTTTGTTATCATGAAGGGAAAATATTTATAAAATACTAGCTGAACCTGTGAACTTTGTTGCCTAGCAACCAATAATATTATTATTATTATAGCTTATAGATTCATGGCAACCATTTTTCAACAACAACTTTCATCGGAAATCTCAAGATCCCTGTTTGAGCAACTCCAGGAGTTCGTCCTCTCCCTTTTTAAATAAGCTTATCTTTTCCTCAGAGGTCTAATCTATCTATATATAATATATAAAAATAGTTGATCTCGTGCATTTCGTTGTCCATTAAAAATGCGAACTCTATATGGATAATATGATTTACATATTATTATTTATTATGGCAACCATTTATATACAAAAATGCCATTGGAGATTTCAAAATAATATATAATTGGTTGCCATAGTAATATGGATACACAGACAGACATACATTAATTTTTATATATGTAGATAAATAGTCAAATATTCATTATTCAATCACTTTAAATCATTCGTTTTAAGTAAAATTTGTTATTCTTTAAATACTTTTATTTATCAAAACACTGATTTTGTCCACTTACAATAATATAGTTCTCCTAACCTACTCTTTATATAACTACGCTTTTATTTGTATAATGTACAACTTATCCTATATATGATTCTTAATAATATGTATCGTCAGAATATTATTCAGCCACGTTACTCTTTTATTTAGTTATACTCTTAATCTTAATACCTACTCAAAATTACGAAAATCTCCACAAAAAATGTTGGTTAATTTTTATTTTATTTATCCATCTTTTCTGATAACAGTACTAATTTAATACTATTTAGCCATTTACTTCTACTCTTAAAACTTAGAATATCGTAATACAATGTACTGTACACCATAGTATGAGCGGTTACCTATACTTCCATTTTATATTTTACAATTTATTTCAAAAGATATTACCCACAATTTTTTAACGATAAAAATAACGAAAATTAACGAAAAAAAATAGTTTTTAAAAATTTGCAGTTTTATATTCAGTGATTCTTAATTATTTATTATACAACTACTCATTAAATAGTTGGTAAAACGTTTTAATTTTAGTTATGCTACACTTTCTTAAAGTGTGTTATTTGATAATCAATAATCATTAACCACGAGAATCCAACCACCCACATACCCATCAAATGTTATAAGTGTTGCTGAAGCAACGTACTGACCATAGAATATCTCATCGCCACTGTTCCACGTTCATTCTATACTTTCAACAGGTAGGTATATTGTACCTGAGCTCATATGGCAAGTGGTCCGAAATCATTATAGTAAAATGAAATAATGGTAGAACGCATACGATAAAATAGCACAATGCATTTTTCTACACATTTACCGCCATATAGAAGAATTACATTGTTATATTAACTATGGGTACATCGTACATGGCATATAATTGTTAAATACAATTTAATAATAAGTTCAGTGGCTTAGGTACCTAATTGATAATTTCGTTACTAGATTACACATCATCATAAAATCTTTGCCTTTAGACAGGAACTTTAAATCCTTATTCCAGACTTAACTAGCTTCTTATTTTTACCTATGCTGCAATAGGTGCAACATATACATGCAAATGTCTACTATAGATGAAGGTTGTATTACATAAATAAAGCAAAGCACTCGAGCAGAGGACCTGTTGCAGATTTCCGTCAAGTAGGTACATAACAATTTATTATTAAAATATAGGATTTATAGTATACTTTGTGCTACCGAATCGGTCTCTCTGCACTAGCTATTATATCTATTATAACATTATGACCGTTTGGTGAAAAGTTAAAATAATAAATTAAGAGGTAGGCGTGGTGCATAACATAAAACAAGAGTGTTTTTCAGTTTTCGACAGGAAGAGCAAATAATAGTCATGAGTTATAAAATATATTGATGTATTTAGATATATTTATATGTTTGAGCCGTAGCCTCTAAATATAACTGAAAATAATAATATAAATATATTCAACAGGAGAACCGTGATTAAATAGTCCCGGAAACTATAAATTTACTTGTTTAAATAAATGGAACAAAAGGTTTAAAAAGATGATTGTGATTCAATTGAATCATATTAATATAATATGTAACTCATTTTTACGATACACTTAACATTTGGAAATGTATTATTTCCGGACATTCTTTGTTACCTTTATAAATAAAATTTTATATAGATTTTCATACACTTTTGGAGGTTACAGTTCATGCATTTTAATCGCACTCAATATATCAATATTACATTTTAACCTAGTAAATGTTTGACCAACCCTGATATATAAAGTGGTTATAATTTTAATTATTATTAATTTAACAACGATTCAATTTGTGAATTTATAATTTCCTGGACAACTTAAAACAACATTTTTCTGTGTTAAATTTATATTTATACATAAATATTTATGACAACATTTAGAGGTTATAGATCAAGGATTTCAATCCACCTTGATATATCAAAATATTTTATAACTCATGTCTGTTATTTGTTCTTACTGTTGAAAACGTCTGAAACACTCTATAATAAATTGTCAAAATCATTGTAAAATTATGATCAATACGTCGGTACTCCTCTTATTAAATGGAGAATATAATTTCGTGGATTAAATTGATCCATGTGTATCAATATGATAATGTCATTGAGTGTATAAAATATTATAATAAATTACAGAATTAAAATATGTTTAAAGGGTAATGTGCGATAAAGTGTAAGTATACCAAACCTGGTTCCATGGACACACGGTTTATGACAATATTATTCAACGACTAGTGTCAAAAATCGTGACACATGTATCATGTCCCTTGAGCAGTGAACGAACGCGCTTTAGTATTGTTATGTACGTCATGTAATATTTTATAGCGTATTCGAGTATTTTCAACGAACCAGATCGCCTACAATAGTTATCATTATACAACTCGTATGGCCGTATGCTATATACAGGGTGATTCTTTTATCAAACAACACTCATTATTTCAAAAAGTGTAAGTTTTTTTGAAAATACTTTTTTACATACTTTCAAGTCGCTTATAAAACAACGTTTTTCTTAAAAAATTATATTTTTAAATATTTTTTATCCTTATAATTTTTTAAGTTTTTTACTTTTTTGAATGAAAACATAGGGTTTTAATTTTTTATTCCAAAGCAGAATATTTTTCTTAATATTTTGATACA
>NC_042495.1:27115918-27125660 GCF_005508785.2 Acyrthosiphon pisum
ATATTTTATAACTTATGTCTGTTATATTTTGTTCTTACTGTTGATACGTCTGAAACACTCTATATTTATCGAAATCATCGCGAAATTATAATCAATATAATCAACGTCGGGACTTAATTTATAGTTATCATCGTATCAATCCAAAAACACTTTTTATGCCAAACTTACCAATGATTATTGATTAGTAATAATTATTAATCTGCTTGATTCATTAGACATAATTATTGTTTTTTATTATTATTATCGTCGAAGTGTAAAGTTTATATTTGACATTTTTTCGTAATTAAATTTGTATATACCTATAATTATTCCTTTTATTACAGGGGGAAGTATCGTTTGGTGGATTAAAGTACATCCATGTGATTCAATTTGATAATGTCATTGAGTATATGAAATATAATAAAATACAGCATTGATACACCATACACGTTTAAATGGTAATGTGTGATAAAGTAGAAGTATACGTATACCTACCCTCTTTCCACCTAGTGTAAAGACAACTAGTAGGGACAACTAGTGTAAAAAATTGTGACACACGTGTATCATACCCCTTGAGCAGTGAAAGAACACACTTTAGAATTGTTATGTATGTCATGTTATAATATATAGCGTATTCGAGTATTTTCAGTGAACAAGGTCATCTACAATAATTATTATTATATATATAGTATGGCTGTATGCTATATATATTATTTGGCTTAAGTGATTAGATGGTCAAAAGGATATTGCCTTTGCCATCCTTAGAATGTGAATTAAATCAATTAGTGTTGGAACTGTTTAAAATATTTATTACATAGTCATCATAACAAGTTAATAACATATTATATTATTATTGCATATACATTAATCAAATTGGTGTTTCCCAAGGTCGTATAAGATTAACCTCCATAACAATGCAGCCAACTATTTCATTTTTTAAATTTCTATAGCGACACATAACTTTATATTTTCCATAAAAATATGTTTTGGGAAAGTTCATATCTTCAAGTTTCTTCTTATCGATCCCTGACGTAATATATGTGCCCTGCAAACATTTAGAAAACAAAATTGTTACAAATGCATAAGTAGGTAGAGGCGACTTTGTAAAATTGTAACACGTTACGATAGTAACATGGTCAATATTTATATGTTTGATTATGTTAGAAGGCTTTGTCAATGTAGTATTTTTTTTTATGGTCGTCATTATAACTGTACTAAAACGGCTGGTAAAATTACTACATTTGGATTTTTTTTTTTTATTCTCATTTACTCAACAATTCTTAAAAATGTTTGTCTATACGCATTTATAAGATTTCCCTAAGTATTTTGATTCACAAAAATCCAATTTAGAGCAAGTAGTTAATGAGTTATAAGTATTTAAGTACTGGGTAAGTATTGGGTAAGTATTGGGTTAACACGCAAAATGTTTGTCAACTACTCCGCTTGTCTAAATGTCTAGTTCTAAGCTAGACTAAACTGTCTTAACTAGTTTAGTTAGTATTTTAAACACCTATATTATAAACGCAGACTCATATCTGGGTCATTTGGTCATTACAATATTATGAAAATCAATTTTACATCTAAATATCATTGGTATAGACTTAATAATTCCTTCAACATCGTATTGACATCAATATATTTTATAACTCATGTCTGTTATTTCTTCTTAATGTTGAAGACGTCTTAAACACTCTATAATTGTCGAAATCATTGCAAATTTATAATCAAAACGTCAGGAATTATTTTATTTTTATCATCATCTCAATCCAAAAACCTTTTTATGCCAAATCTGCCAATGGTTATTGATTAGTTATAAATAATAATCTGCTTGCTTCATTAAACATAATAATTGATCTTATTATTATCATTGATGTATATGGTTTATGTTTGAGATTTCTTCGTAATTAAATTTGTATATTATGTAATTATTCCATTTATTACAGGGAGAATATCGTTTGGTAAATTAAAGTATATCCATGTGCATCAATTTGATAATGTCATTGAGTGTAAAAAATAAAATAAAATACAGAATAAAAAACGTTTAAAGTGTAATGTGTGATAAAGTGTAAGTATATCTACCATGTTTCCAAGGAATATGACAATATTATGTATACATATTATGCTAATTCTTAATTTACCAGATGCAAGTTTAGCCTATATAATTATCGGATTGAGACGATGAGAATAATAACCGAAAGTTATGATTAACATTTTCCGTATGGTTTAAACAATTATAGAGTGTTTCATACGTTTTCAATAACAAGAATAAATAGGTAACAGTCATTCGTCCTATAATAAATTGATATGTTTAGAAAGATAGACATCCTTTATCTGTAACTTCTAAATATTGCCAGAAATAATTATATAAATATATTGTACCGGATAAATGTGATTCATTTGTTCCGGTGATTATAAAATTGTCCATATATTAAATAAATGGTACTAACAGTATAAAAAAAGTTATGAGAATCAATTGTTAATGACCTTGATGAGAATATATTGTGTACCAATCAAATTTCTTATTTATAAATGTAAATATTTAAGGAAACATTGGTGTTAATACTGTATAAATTAATCAAAATTATTATATTATTACTATTGTATATTTATCTATAGAATAACTCAGTATACTAACTTATCAACTCTAATATAATTATTGTTATTACTAGGGCTCGGAAGTTGTAGGAATTGCATATTTTTCTGTATGATCGCAATTTATAGCAGACCTAGCTAGAAATATGAAGTATATAATCGCGAGTTGAAAAATTGAAAATTGAAAATGCATATTTTGCATATTTTACCAATTTTAGCTAAAAAAGTGCATATTTCATTGATTTTATATGCATATTATGCATATTTTATATTTTTCTAAAAAAATGATTTTTTACAACAAAGGTATTTATTGTCATCACCATAGTCAATTACGGAGTTAATAACAGTGATATTGTGACACGCATTTGGTCTATCATGTTAGTATGCCGAAATACTTATTTGCAGGGTTCGGAAGTTGTAGGAATTACATATTGTTCTGTATGATCTCAATTTATAGCAGACCAAGCTAATTAGATAGAAATAGAAATTTGAAGTAGGTATACAATTGCTAGTTAAAAAATTGAAAATTGAAAATGCATATTTCGCCAATTTTAGCTAAAAAATTGCATATTTCATTGATTTTACACGCATATTTTTTCGCATATTTAACATTTTTAATGCATATTTTGAAATTTTTTCGTGCATATTTCACATTTTTTAGCTCCTACAACTTCTGACCCCTGGTTATGACTGTATTATAATTGAATCATACTGAAATAAAATAAACAAATAAAAAAATTCTAAATTATATAACTGTTTTTAATGGTTTTATACATTACCACTGGCCATGGACATTTATTAGTTGGTATGTTGAAACCCTCTAAAAAGTTAAGCCATGCATTTCCAACGAGATATTTTATAGTACTGCATGCCTTTTTTGTGTTGAGATTATATGCATTTGGTACCCATCCGCCAGTTGAGCCCCAAGATGCATAGTTAAAATCGATCTACAAAAAAATGCTATATTACATTAGATAAGATGACTACAAACATTTACATTTCGTGTAGACATTAAAATGAATAATAAAATAATACAATTGTTATGTTTACCAAAAATTTGCAATTTCAGACACTTATTTCGTGATAAATATAATCATAATAAATTATGATCATTATTAAAATGTATGAGTCACGTGAAAAAAAAATAAAACAAGGTTCTTAAGGGCCTCACTACTAGGTACGTCTTTTTTTGTCAAAAACTAATGTTTCTAATTCCAACGATACGTGCCATTAATTATCACGATTTTTATTCCTGAAAAAATATTCGGATTGTCCTTAATATATAAGGGAACGGTCGAGCCACATTTTTAATTTTTGTAATTTAAAATTCAACAAAAATTGTAAAACATTCAAATAAATTAGAATTTCTAACTTAAATATTTAATTAACTAAATACAATTTTAAAAATGTACCTCAACAGATACCTCGTAGATGTTGTGGAAAAATAGAATATTTTGTCAAAATGCAAATCGAGTTAATCGTTGCAACGTATTGTTGGAATTAGAATCGTGTGTTTGAATGAAAAATAAAAATGTTTTCATGATCATAATATTACATACTGACATGTGCGTGCGAGTGCTTGTGAGAGCCCTCCGTACCGCTACAATTGACCCGCATGGACACCACACACACTAATAATCATTCACGACTAACACATAGATCTCATGTGGTGACGACGGGATTAGAAATTGCCTAAATGATTCTCCTTAAATCAATGCGATGGCAAGGCCCATTAAACATTTATGTCATTAATTAATTCCAGTCAATCCAGTTAATTACAGATACTTATTAGTTGTGATATGTGTTATTAAATGCAATTTTAATGAATGCAGAATATATTGTGGTCCTTGTCTCCATATGATCTAACCAATGGAGTAGCTATATTTTTGTAATATTACGGTAGGTACATACCAAGTACTATTAGGTATAGTATAACAGTGAAACTTCCATATTATAATTATTATAATGAACTTGGATGAGAAATTAAAATTAAGCAGTTGGTTATTTTCTGCGATTCGTTCATTATGAATCAACAGGACTTGTTCTATTATATATTTCAGGATCTATTTAATAGATTTATCAATAGAAATACTTTTTATTTGCCTACAAGATATTACAACACGAAAGTATATGTGTATTATGCAAATTTTAAATTAATCATCTTGCGTATAACATGTACTTACTGTAAGAGTATCATCGAAAGGTATCAGCAATGTCATATTGCCTTTTAACTCCGTTATACTCGATGTCTTTTTACTTAAATACCAATTGAATTGAAGTGGATAGTTTTTTGTTTTTTCACATGGATATAATTTATCGATCACTATACGATATTCGCCCTGTAATAAGTAGAATAAATATAATATATACAAATTTAATTACAAAGATATCACAAATATAAATTTGGCACATAAGTATTAATAATAGAAAACAGATATTATGTTTAATAAATCAAGTCGATTATTAATTTACCAGAGGCAAGTTTGGCCTAAAAAGGCTTTTGGATTGAGACGATGAGAAAAATAAAATAATTCCGAACGTTATGATTAACATTTTGACTATGATTTTAACTGTTATAGTGTGTGTCAAACGTTTTCAACAATAAGAATAAATAGGTAACTAACACACATGTGTTCTAAAATAAATTGATATATTTAAAAATATTGACATCCTTGATCTGTAACTCCTAAATATTGCCTGAAATAATTATATAAATAAATTTAACCGGAAAAATGTGATTCAGATGTTCCGGTAATTATAAAATTATCTATGTATTTAAATAAATGGTAGTAGCGGCACAAAAAAGTGTGTGTGATACAATTTTCATAAATAAAATAATTTTAAAATGAATAAAAACTAACACTTTCAGGCTGCGACTTTCTTTGTAACTTGTAAAATGTTTAGGTTCTATAACAATAATAGACTCATTATTTTTTATCATATTGTAGTGTTACGCGCCTCTTATCTCTGATCACCACTGTTACATAGTAGTGGGATATAGTTAATTCTTGGGTCTCATCTGTGGATACGTTTAGAGGGAATGACGTAATTGAATTTTAACCTCTAAAAATGTACAGAAATTAGTGAACACTTAATCATATTGAGAAGAGAAAATATACAAAATGTCGGGAAATAATACTGTTATGTATGTTACCTTATTAATATTTATACTATTATGTAAGCGGTATCGACGACAGTGCGATACTGCGATAGCCGTTTCATATTATAATAAACAGTCCTAATTAGATCGCACTCGCTGTAAGTTGTTTTGTTGTCCGCTGCACTCCGCGATTATGTCTTAATAAGCGCAAACATAATATTTGGCGACGAAGAAAATGCGTTATACGTTTTTTTTTTTGTTAAAAAAAATGTATAAAGGAAATCGTATAGATTATAATGTGCGTGATTAATATATGAAAAGTGTTTGGTTTTTTTTGTGGTCTTGCAAAGATACACATGTTCATAATGTCGAACATAATTTCGTCTTATGTGCCATATCAGGAACTATTTAAAAATTATCGTAATCGTTTAAGGGCTCAGTTGTCAGTGTTATAAGTGAAAGACGATCAACGTCAAAAGCACCTCATTGCGTTTATTGGTCCAGAAGCCTACAGTCAATTGAAGAACGCATGTTTACCGAGTCATCCCTCAGAAAAGACTTTTGAAGAACTAGTCACATATTTGGACGCGACATATTCGCCACGGCGTTTAGTGGTGAGTGACCGTTTTAAATTTAATCAGTGCTGTCAAAGTCCGGGGGTATCGGTACAAGAATTTATCACTTCGTTAAAAAAGTTAGCAAGTCACTGTGAATTTGACAAATATTTGGACGATGCACTTCGCGACAGACTAATCGTAGGTCTAGCGGATGAAGCTTGTCAAAGAAAATTGCTGGGAGAGTCATCACTAACTTTTCAGAAAGCATGTGAAAAAGCTTTGGACTCAGAATTAGTTAAAAATCAGTCTGACCATATAAAAAATAAATCTCAAGTAAATTGGATCGCAAAAAATTACAAAAATAAACCACAGTCAGAGACAGATCAGTTTAAGAAAAATACCAGTGTAGTATCAAGTAGTAGTCAGTCAACTAATCAAAGCGAGGTAGTCAATCGTACAGTCAGTCACCACAGGGATCAAGTAAGGAGACCAGTCGATGTTACCGGTGTGGAAGAACTCATGATGCTCGTAACTGTCCAGCAAAACAATGGGAGTGTTTCAATTGCAAACTAAAAGGACATCTATCGGTAATGTGTAGAAAGAAAAAAAAATTATTAAATTAGTAGAAACTGTTAATAATATACAATATATAAAAAGTATTGAAAATTTAAAAGTAAATGAACCACTCATTATTGATTTGGTTGTAAATGATCAGTTAATGACATTTGAAGTCGATAGTGGTGCTTCAGTCACTGTAATACCAAAAGTGATTTTTGACAGATATTTTAGGAAGACTAAATTAAAAAAAGAAAAATGTAATCTGTCATCAGTAAAATGGGGAATCTATAACAGTAGTTGGTCAATTAATTGTAAATGTGAGTTCCTCAAAAAATGAAAATATTAAATTACCGTTAATTGTAACAGAAAATTTTGTAAAAAAGTCACTTTTGGGTCATTCATGGTTAAATGAATTGTTTCCTGAATGGAAAAATATTTTTAATTGTCATTAAATAAAATTAGAATATCATGAAATAAATTGTAAAAAAATAGAAGGTATAAAAAAAAACAATGAAAATCAAGTGAACGACATAGTGAGTGAAATTAAGTTGAAATTTCCGGGTGTAGTAAAAAGGTTAGTCAATTAGGAAGAATGTATAAAATATCATGAAGTAAATTTGGAACTAAGAGAAAATAGTGTACCGAAATTTCAAAGGGCATAACAAGTGCCTTATGCGTTAAAACCTGCAGTGGAAGAAGAACTGGTGAGATTAGAAAAGGAAGGTGTAATATCGCATGTGGTAACAGGTGAGTGGGCGTCTCCGATAGTTATAGTTCCAAAAAAAATAATAAAATACGAATTTGTGTCGATTTTAAAAATATATTAAATCCTTACGTAAAAGTATATCAACATCCGTTACCAAGAATAGACAATGTATTTAATAATTTAACAGGAGGGCAATGTTTCACGGTAATAGATTTATCGGAAGCATATTTACAACTTCAGGTAGCATCGTCGAGTCGTCATGTATAATATATCATGTCTTTTTATTTCACATAAATTGTTAATTCATTACAACTATTTAAAAGAGTTTGCTCTTTTTTATTCTGTGTAATGGCTTTGGGAACGTAGCATACGTTGGTTGATGTTTGAGAGGTGTGGGTTGCGTGTTGAAAAAATCAGGACCATCGTTTACATCAAATGATTGAAGTAGATGATGAATTGAATCATATGACTGAAAAAAGTATATTGTATATATAACAATTATATATTTATTATTATTTTATAAATTACCTTTGCTTCGAAAATATCCTCCTCCTCCTCTTCCTCCTCATTTTGTGTAACAGATGTATTGTCTGTCTTGATGTTTGATGGTGAGGTTGGTGAAATCATTGTTACATTTCCATCAAATAACTAAAATAATCGATATTTTAATAATTAATTATTTTTTCATAAGTGGTATAAATATATTTTCTAGCTTACCTCTGGTGACATATTTTCTTTATTAACTTTCACATGGTACTCGACTCTGTGTTATGTAAAGCGATACGCACTTCATCGTTATTAGAAAGGGCAGATGTTTAATAAGGGAGAAAAGAATGATAATCAATTTGAGTTATCCTGCAATCGTCAACATATCCACCCGATACATCTAAATATTTATATTATAAAACTGTAAACCCATTATACCATAAGTCTTTGATTAATAATCGTATTGATACAGGCTCTCCACGTAGATCGATTAACTCGTTATCCTGATTTTTTAATATTATCTCTGCATGTGTAATTGATGAACAGTTTATGGAATAGAAAACCAAATGTGTTGGAATCTCTATCACTTTATAACGTGGAGGTACATTCGGATAAAACTCGTGTATTGTATGGCACTACTTTCCGTTATTGAATGAGCCCATGACTAAGTTTGATTCGATATATATACAGTTTGTTTTTGTAATATTTACCAACTTATCCGATTGATGTATTAGCATCCCAGACAGCAATTTTTTGTTTAATAATATTAATATAACATTATAAAAACGAATAATATTAGTATAACGTTATTTTAATACTATTATAATATTATCATTACAAAATGCTGTCTGGGATCATATGTACGTTTTTCAAAACCTAACAACTCACCGATGTTCATGTAGCCGACTCGCGATGTTTATAATGTAAAGCAACCTGTCTCTGGAAAATACTCCAATGAAATGAGGTATTTTCAATAAGTCAATGTATTTTATAATCTCATAATCATACAATGCTCGGGTAACGTATCAATTAGTTTTTTGTCGGTTTTCTAGATTTATTCACCACTGACCTTCCTTTATACGGTGCTAGGAATAAACCTTTACCTTTGACGATTTTATAAGAACTTAGTCTTTTGACCAAATCCAATTAACATTTTTTTTTGTTAAATTATATAATGCGGCTAAAATAGTCGATGACATTGGAATATAACCTTGATAATAATTAATTAAACCTAAGAACGATTATAATTGACTTATGTCCTTTGGTTACGGAGCATTTAAAATCGCTTCCATTTTATCATCCATTAAGTGAACCCCGCGATTATCTATCATATGACCTAAAAATACCACACTTGAACGGAAAAATTGACATTTATCAAACTTTATTTTTACCCTATACTCTTGCAAGCGACTTAATACCAACCAAACTTTATTTTTGCAATCATCGACGGACTTTCCACTTAATAATATCATCCAAATACACTTGAATATTTTCTAGCCCAATTAAAATATTTTCCATTACCGCTTGAAATTTACTAGGAGCTGAAGCTATACCATAACAAAATCTATTAAATTGATATAATCCTTTATGAGTATTTACAGTCAAAAAATGATGACTCGACGATGCTACCTGAAGTTGTAAATATGCTTCCGATAAATCTATTACCGTGAAACATTGCCCTCCTGTTAAATTATTAATACATTGTCTATTCTTGGTAACGGATGTTGATATACTTTTACGTAAGGATTTAATATATTTTTAAAA
>NC_042495.1:27125710-27126923 GCF_005508785.2 Acyrthosiphon pisum
CATTATTGATTTGGTTGTAAATGATCAGTTAATGACATTTGAAGTCGATAGTGGTGCTTCAGTCACTGTAATACCAAAAGTGATTTTTGACAGATATTTTAGGAAGACTAAATTAAAAAAAGAAAAATGTAATCTGTCATCAGTAAAATGGGGAATCTATAACAGTAGTTGGTCAATTAATTGTAAATGTGAGTTCCTCAAAAAATGAAAATATTAAATTACCGTTAATTGTAACAGAAAATTTTGTAAAAAAGTCACTTTTGGGTCATTCATGGTTAAATGAATTGTTTCCTGAATATAAACATCAATCGGATAAGTTGGTAAATATTACAAAAACAAACTGTATATATATCGAATCAAACTTAGTCATGGGCTCATTCAATAACGGAAAGCAGTGCCATACAATACACGAGTTTTATCCGAATGTACCTCCAGGTTATAAAGTGATAGAGATTCCAACACATTTGGTTTTCTATTCCATAAACTGTTCATCAATTACACATGCAGAGATAATATTAAAAAATCAGGATAACGAGTTAATCGATCTACGTGGAGAGCCGGTATCAATACGATTATTAATCAAAGACTTATGATATAATGGGTTTACAGTTTTATAATATAAATAGTCGGGTATACGAAAAACCCCGTAGTCGTGTCAGTGACATTATCAAGTCAACAACTCTAAAGAAAAAATATTCGAAATACTATAAAGTAGGAGGTATCCTAACAGCCGAAAATTTAACTTTTCTCCGTTCGTTAAACGCTATTTAACATGGATGATATGTATTTAGATGTATCGGGTGGATATGTTGACGATTGCAGGATAACTCAAATTAATTATCATTCTTTTCTCCCTTATTCAACATCTGCCCTTTCTAATAACGATGAAGTGCGTATCGCTTTACATAACACAGAGTCGAGTACCATGTGAAAGTTACTTCTATATCGAGGGTACAATAACCAAGACTGTTGATATGATAGATGATATTCGATTTATAAACAATGTACTAGCATTTCTTTTCTCTGAAATGAAATATGAACTGAATGGGATTCAAATTCAGAAACTCACCAACCCTGGTATAACTTCAACATTGAAAGGATATTGTTCGTATAATAAATCAGACATTGTTTCACACTACAATGCTGCTTGGGATGATGATATTAAAAATGTTAATAAAGATTAGTGATGGGCAAAATTGTCTTGGTCTTGCAG
>NC_042495.1:27127599-27131678 GCF_005508785.2 Acyrthosiphon pisum
AAAACAAGATAATAAATATTGGATACCACGAATATAAAGTGGTTTTGTGACAAATAGCAATACAAAACTTAATGGAATTATTTTTAGTTGCCAAATACGACACAAATGTTGATGTGCGAGCAGTGAGCACAAATATATACCTATTATAATAATAACATCAGTCACCGTACGGGCAATACGGTATATTTATAAACCGCAATATTTATTTAGTGCTGTAAATAGCTCTCTTCATTGAATATAATACTAATAAGTAATAACAGTATTTAATTAAAGTTGGTACTTTGGGTATTATTATTATATTGTACGTATTTATTTCGTTTCCTATTCGTGTAATACTGTGAAATTGTAAGTGTATGGGTAATAACTACTAATGTCGATTGTCGTATTTCCGGCTTCCGCCACAAGTCACAACGTTTAAACAACTGTAGTAGCCTATACATTTATTATAATAGTTAGGTAACTATTATTTATTAAAATGGATATAACTAGTGTGAATCTGGATTCAACATCCAATCCACAATCCCACAATAAATGTTGTGACTTTTTTGAAATCATCAGTAATAAAAATCTTATATCCGGCAAGTGTAAATTGTGTGAAAGAAATAAAAAGACAATTAATATTCAAACTCATAGCATAAATAGGGAAAAAATTTTTTTTTTAATATTGCAAGAGTCTTGCAGCAAGACCAAGACTTTGGGTGCAAGACCAAGACCAAGACCAAGACTATAAACGGGTCTGCAAGACCAAGACCAAGACTGAGTCTGCAAGACCAAGACCAAGACCAAGACTGCCATAGTCTTGGTCTTGGTCTTGGTTTGACCATCACTAATAAAGATTTTATCGAGAGCGGTGTGTTTAACGGATGCATTAACTTTAAAGATTTGTTTGGGTCTTGTGAAGATTATAAACGTATTTTAATAAATTGTAATCAACAGCTGATATTAAATAGAGCGTCGTTAGATATAAATTCGATTAAGCAGTATAAAAATGATCTAGTTAAAATCTAGAAATATTACAGCTGTTGAAAGTGGTAAACCATCAGAAACCTCTGAAATATGCATTCAGATCGTGGGAATTGTGTGAATATCCATTTCTACCTCAAAACACTTCGCATTCATGGAAAGTAAAAACATCTTACAAATTAGAAAAACCACGGTATGCTATAATTGGATTTTAGACTGATAGGAAAAACAGTATGAGTAAAGCAATGTCATGTTTTGATCACTGTAAAATCAAAAATTTGAAGGTTCATTTAAATTCAGAAGTATAATTCCCGTATGAGGATTTTCAAAGTGACTTTACTAAGGACAAGATGGCTACATTATACCACGCATATACTCAGTTCCAGAAATTCTACTATAGTTGTAATAATGTTACACCTTTATTAACTCGATCGGATTTCAAAAAAGTATCACCGATTATAGTGGTTGATATGAGCAGACAGAATGATAATGTGAAAACTTCGACTATCGACCTTAGAATTGAGATTGAGACCCAAGAAGTGTTTCCAGCATCTACTTCAGCATATTGTTTAATCTTACATGATCAAATTATAACCTATAATCTATTTAATGGTGAAGTAAGAACATTGTAAATATTTATTGTAAAACTTAATATTATTTGAATAAATGAAAACATATATAATATATCATGTCTTTTTATTTCACATAAATTGTTAATTCATTACAACAATTTAAAAGAGTTTGCTCTTTTTTATTCTGTGTAATGGCTTAGGGAACGTAGCATATATTGGTTGATGTATGAGAGGTGTAGGTTGCGTGTTGAAAAAATCAGGACCATCGTTTACATCAAATGATTGAAGTAGATGATGAATTGAATCATATGACTGAAAAAAGTATATTGTATATATAACAATTATATATTTATTATTATTTTATAAATTACCTTTGCTTCGAAAATATCCTCCTTCTCCTCCTCCTCATTTTGTGTAACAGATGTATTGTCTGTCTTGATATTTGATGGTGAGGTAGGTGAAATCATTGTTACATTTCCATCAAATAACTAAAATAATCGATACATTAATTATTTTTTCATAAGTGGTATAAATATATTTTCTAGCTTACCTCTGGTGACATATTTTCTTTATTCCATCATTGTATTGAATGTTCTGCTAATTGTGTAAATGCTAGCATTTTGAGTTGACTGATGAAATTAATATCATGTTTGGGCCTGCTTGTAATAATATGATCATCACGTATATTATTAATAAATATAATCATTTCTTCACTCGTTCTTGGGGGTGATTTCACTTTGATAAGTTCTCTATCGAGATATTCGGTAAATATTTCAAATTGATTTAAGATGATTGGTTGCATGATAGTAGTTTTTCGTATAATCGTTTCAAAAATACACCATTCCAGATATTGAAGTCGTATGAGTTCTGTATTGTTTAAAAGAATTCGACATCCATCATGTATCTTAGACTCTATAACTAATGTGTTTTCACCACTTTACAGATAATTTGAAATGCTCTGTCTCAAGAAATATAATTCTTTTATATTTTCCTGTTTGTTCTAACATAAATGATAGGATATTACCCGTCAGTGAAAATATCTGCTTTAGAAACTCAGTTGAAATATTAATAAAACGTGATGGTGTTATTATATGTACTACTACTCTGAACATGTCACTCGGGTCGATCCCAATATGTATAAACTTACATTTCACGAAGTTGAGGGTATAGTTAGTAGAATCG
Organism: Acyrthosiphon pisum; assembly: GCF_005508785.2. Taxonomy (NCBI): domain Eukaryota; kingdom Metazoa; phylum Arthropoda; class Insecta; order Hemiptera; family Aphididae; genus Acyrthosiphon; species Acyrthosiphon pisum. The sequence continues at coordinate 27,130,317 of NC_042495.1, forward strand.
ATGAGCTCTGAAGGTGGTGTCGATGGTATATACATATGTAAAGGTATCATACTCCTTCCGTTCAGAATCGTTTTTCGTATACAATGATACCGCTATCATTGCATTAAAATTTAACACATCCATTATAGTGACCTACTCTATGACCGAGGTCGACTCACCCCCAATGTACAGCAGAGCGAGTTCCCGATTTTTTATAAATGTGTAAATACAGAAATACAAATATATTTTTAGATACTCCTTACAGTTTTTATTTTAATATATTTTCAGAAATGTTTGATAATTTATATACTAGACAAATTTCCAACATAATATAATATAATATAATTTTCTAATTAATTTACAATTTCGTAATAAATTATGTTTTTTTTTTTTTCAAGCCATTAAAATCAAATAGTTGTTAGGTTACTTAAGTACAAAGATGCCATAGTTATGAAGTCGTCAATTTTATTTTAAATATTTTACAAATTAATAAACATGTTTTGTAATATTATAGAATTCTCACGTTTAACACTTTTAAGAAAAAAATTTAAACTTTTAAAAAAAATAATTATTTTATTGTTTGACTAGGATGCAAGTATCTTTCTATATATATATAAAAATGAGTTGCTGTTCCTTTGTCTCGCTTAAACTCGAAAACGGCCGGACGGATTTTGCTCAAATTTTTTTTAAGATATTCGTAATTGCCTGGAGAAGCTTGGAACGATCGAGAATTATAGGAAAATCCACCGGAAAAACAGAACATTTCAATGTAAAAAAATTAAATAGTGGTGCCATCTGTACAAAAAAAAAATTAATTAAATAATAAAAAAATTAGTTTAAAATTAAAATAATAATAGTGTTTTGTATATTGGTTACTATTGGTTAATTGGCATGTTTGTTGATTTGTATTGTTGTTATTGTTTTATTTTTATTTTTTAAATAAATGATTTTGTAATGAAGTGGATTAGGGCGATTAGGGAAGGCGGCGGCGGCAGTCCGATTATGTGATATTTTTGTCCCGGGTTATCGCGTGTTTACGTTGGCGGGTGGTGGTGCTGGGCGGTGGTGGTGAGACACTCTCGCGCTCTTGCGTTCCTACCTAATACCTACCTACGTCGGGACTTTGCAGTGTCGTGCGCGGTGTGGTCGGTGCGTCCGTAAGTCGGGCGGCGCGGCTGGTCGTTACGTCCTTTACTGTTATGCAATATGTTACGTAACGCCGGTTTTTCCGTTAACGCCTGAGACCCACGTTTTTGTCGGATCGCAACAGGGATTTTTTTTTTTTCCAATCGCGCAACGGGGCTTGTATGGTGGTAGTTACCCCTTACTGCCCGGTTGGGTTTTAATGTAAAAGAATAATGGGGCGGCTCTAATGGATTTTTT
>NC_042495.1:27131728-27133824 GCF_005508785.2 Acyrthosiphon pisum
GTCAGAAGATAGCTTCGTTGATGTTTGTTGATTTGAGTTAGGGTAAGGTATACGGACGAGAGCGATATCGAGTATGTCGGGTCTCTATCGAGTGTTTGTAGGGAAAGTGTGTGGGGGAAGAGGGAGCAGTAATAGTATAGTCTGATTGTTGAACGTGGTCAAAAAAGAATACGACTGGCAGTGTTAGTCGAGTGGCTAAACCACAAAGGTTGTTTGGCGTTGAAGTCACTTGCCGAGATTTGCCATTCAGCACTTTTGGTCAAAAAGTCTAAGTCGTGAGTCGAGAGTGTGGAGCTGGGAGGTTTGTATACCGCCGATACAAGTACTTCATGGCTGGATAAGGATGGAAGAGGTTTGTATGATTGTGTTAAGAGTTATGGGTTGGTGAACGATGCGGCGGTGGATTAGAACAGCAGTGCCACCGTGAGCAGGCGACCCGCGGACAGGCGGCAGATCGTTCCTGTATGTGCAGCAATTAGAAATTTGAAGTTTGGTAGAAGGGGATAAACGGGTTTAGTTAAGTAAGATTTTGTCGTTTTTAAGTAGGAGTGCGAGGGAACGTAGTTCGTTGAGTTTGTGTTTGATACCATTGGAGTTCCAAAATAAAAGTTTTAAGTTATTCATTTTGAGGCGAGAGTATGGACAGGAATGTTTTGATAGTTGTTTCTATCAGTGATTTTGGGTCTTGGTTGTTAGATAGTGTAGTCAATAGGTTTGTGAGCAGGTTCAGTATCAACGTTAGGTTAAGTTGAGGAGCTGGGGAAGTTGAAGAATTGTGTAGTGGTTTCGAAGTTGCTGCGGAGTATGTCAGGGTAGAGTTTTGTGAAGGGAGCTGACGTGGTGGAGGCGGTGGAGTGGTGGAGATTGGTTGTAGGGTTTGTTGTTTGACGGAGTTTTGTGTTGGCTTTGGAGATGACTGCTGTTTCTGAGCCAAGAATTTAGGGCAGCCTCGGAAATTAGCCGTGTGAGGGCCATCGCAGTTGCAGCATGTCGGGGATTGTTCTGGAGTTTTGGGGCAGACGTTGAGAGCATGGTTTCCAGCGTATTTAACACATCGCGGCGGATGACCACAGTTGCGGAGCCATGGCCAAAGCATTGACAGGAAAAGCACTGAGGGGGACCGGAAGGTTTGAGAGGTTCGACTGAGATTTGTAGGTAAAATAAATTGGTGAGAAGAAATATATCTTTGGCAGTCTGATTTGCAGCGATTTGCACGAGGCATATGGGCATGGGTTTCTCTCGGGTACCGATGCGGCGTACGTATTTGATGATGTAGCCCAGGGTCTCCAGTTCGTCCTTCAGTTCGTCGGTTGTTATGTCGTTTGGGATACCTTTCAGAACGACCTTAAGGGAGCGTTCTTCTGGTAGCGAAAAAGTATGGAATTCAGTTCTGTGTTCGAGTAGTGTCTTCCGTTACCTAACCCGCACGGTAACGCGATCGCCGGAAGATTTCGCAGACAGGGAGTTTGGTTGCAAGTTTGGGAGAGTGTAGATGACCGGCGCGACGGAATTTAGTATGATAGGTGGAGGTCTGGAGATTAGTGTTGTTTTGGGTGGAGTTTGGGCAGTTGAGGTGATAGTGGTTTTTGAAGTGGGTAACTTGTCAGTTGAACGTTCGGAAGTTAGTGAAGATATTGAGTCAGAGATACTAGAGTCAGAGAATGAGTCTAGTGTTTCAGAGTCGGAATTCTTGAGGGGTGATGAGCGTTGTCATGCAATTTTTTGTTTTTGGTTGGTTGAGGGGTTTCCCCCTTTACGTTTTCTACCCATAGTAAGCGGGTTGGCCTTTTGGGGAGTGGATGCTGTGGCTATGTGAGGGCGCGGCCCCACGACAGCGGTTTACGGAGGGACGTCACTTCCGCGACGGCTTATTGTGGGCGCTGATGCCCTGTTGAGAGCGGTGAAAATGGCTGTTTGAAGGAGCTACTGCTGAACGCTGGCTGCAGAGTGTTGGTTAGCAGTTAACGTCTTGACAGGTTGACTGTTGACTGAATTGTGACGATGACCACAAGTAGCGGCTAGAGCTTATAAATCGAGCTACGAGTACCTACCGACGACAACCACTGCAGCCCAACATCGAGGATCCGACTTCTTCC
>NC_042495.1:27135201-27136371 GCF_005508785.2 Acyrthosiphon pisum
AAGTGTATTTTCATAAATAAACATTGTTTGTGGATATGTATATATTGTTAATTGTTATGACATATAACAATCGTAATTATAATTTTCTCAAAGTATATTACTATGAATATTATATAGTATAAACCTATATTAAATAATAAAATTAAATGCCTATATACTTAAAATAATAATAAAATAAAATTATATAATTTAATAATACTTTCAAGAGTCATAACTTTATGAAAATTATACAAAATTAAATGGTCATATTATAAATTTTTAAAAAAATATTAAAATATAATTATATAATAATAATAATCCAAAAAAACTTGAAACTTCATCACTGCTTGTAAAAACTATATGAACTATATTATAAATTTAAAAAAAATGTTTAAAATAAAATCATATAATAATAATGATCCAAATAAAAACTTGAAATTTCATCACTGCTTGTGAAAATTATATGGATTATATTATAAATTCCAAAAAAATTATTAAAATAAAATAAAAGTATTATTATAAATGAAGTAGAGAAATTCTTGTCTAAAATTCGTTTTAAATTAAACAGGGCTTGAGCCAGAATATATTTAATGGTATAGTCCATTTCATTTTGAGATGAATGTTTAAATTTATTTTGCTTTTTGACAGCATCTAGAAAATATTTACAAACATATAATAATAAATATAAAATAAGTGATACCGCAATAATATATTTAGGATACTTGGGTGTATTATTTTATCACTATATATAAATCAAAATTAGTTTAAAAACATTATAACAATAAACGTTTAGCATTATCTATTCAATTTAACAGAATATATATATATATATTATTTCATTAATTTTGAAATATATGCAAATAAAATCTATCCCATTATGTATAATTATAGTAATATGGTCAATATTATAATATAATACTTACCAAAAATCACAGAACAGCAACCCAGATGACAAAATTTTTTTTTGCCTTATTTCCTGGTGTAAGAGAAATCTTTTAGTAATTCGTCTTTAAACAATTTTCCTATCCCCGTTTGACCATTGCCTTAATATGTTTACCGCCCATGTATGAAAGTTCATTTTGCAAATTATAAGTAGGGACTTGCAAATACTTGCAAATTAAAAGCTATTGTTCGGTACCATTTACAAAGTTTAGACAACTTGGGTGGGCTAACTTCGTAATTTGAAAGCCC
>NC_042495.1:27137947-27140435 GCF_005508785.2 Acyrthosiphon pisum
GGCCTACCTTTTTTTTTTTATACTAGGTAAACTCGAAACATAATTATCGTATACTGTAAAATGGTCGGGGGTGAACACTTAAATTTAGGATATTCAGGGAAGAAGTTAGTTTATTTTGAATATATTTTAACCTTAGCTCGGGGGCTAGAACGTTATTTAGGATGTTAATATTACAAATAAATGACGATTTTCCAATTAATACAATTATCAAAAAACATTAACAAAACATTTTATTCATACTTTTTTATTTATTTTTTTAATAAAAATATTTACATGGAAACATTAAAAAATATTAAGTCTACAATATTTACACAGTATTATTAGTCAAATATTTATTATTCAAGCACTCCAAAATATTTTCAAAATATTATCATTTCCCAAATGCTGAGTGGGATTATATTATACTTATACATGCACTGCACTTCCACTTGCTATCACCCGTATTAGAATCGGCCACACCTTTCTTACACACCCCTTTCTTATCAGTAAAGACCAACCCCCTATATGCAACACATGCCAAACTCGTATCACCATAAGACAAATTTTTGAAGAATGCCCAATATACGAGCCAACTCGCACACTTCTCAACCTCCCACTCGACACCAAAGAAGCCCTCAACGAAGAATCCAATCTAAAAATCATTAAATTCATCACCAAAGAAAATATTATCAATAAAATATAGTTTTAAGTACATATTCAATTGTAAATTTAACTAAATAATTTTTTTTTTTGCTTTTTTTTTACTTTAACAAATATTGTACCTTTTCTTTTCAAAAAAAAAAAAAAAAAATGTTGGCTAATAACCATAGTTGAAGCCTGTAAACTTTGAGAATAAAATGAGAATAAAATATTTATAAAATATTGTTAGTCAAATATTCATTATTCAAGCACTCCAAAATATTTTCAAAATATTATCATTTCCCAAATGCTGTGTGGGATTATATTATACTTATACGTGCACTGCACTTATACATAATCATATTTTTTATATATGTACCTATAGTTATTAAAATACATTTTTGTTCTCTAGCTCACAACTCTCACCTATGTTATTATTTTTATTTTTAAGTGAGTGTCCTACTCTCATACATCCTATGTCGTTTGATCCATCAGTTTTCGACGATCGTGTTGTATATAATTAAAATCAAATATCTACAAAATATTTTGAAAATGTCTCACGGTTTATTTTTACATATAGGTATATATTATATATTTTAATAAATGTACAATAAAAATCCACCTCACACACATATCAGATTTTATAGTGTTCCGAAATTATATTCTTCACCCATTCCGTCGTTTGGCTATAGACAATTTCAACTCCATAAATGCCATCGTCCCTCAACCAGTGCTGAATAAGGGAGGCCTATTGTCGTTGTCTGTCCACGGATTTGTTTATAAATATCGGATACATAGTTTGAACCCCACATGGAATAAAAACATTCAGTAAAATAATATAACTAGTTGTCAAATTAGTTTAAAAAGTTGTGTGAATAATTAGGAAATATTTTAATAATATATTTTCAAAAACACATTTTTACGCTAACTTTATAAAAATATTAAGTCAAAATGTTTATGCAATCATAATTTAGTAAGTCTAATATTTTGATATCATGGAGAGAAAATATTTATAAAATACTAGCTGATCCCTTGAACTTCGTTTCCTGACAACCAATAATTATTATTATATTAGCTTCGAAACCCGTGGCAACCATTTTTCAACAAAATTTTTCATCGGGAATCTCAAAATCCCGGTATAAGCACCACCCAAGTTTGGTCCTCTCCCTTTTTAAATTAGCCTATCTTCTCCTCAGAGGTCTAATATATATATAAATAGCTGATCCCGTGCAATCCGTTCTCCATTAAAAATGTAAACTCTATATGGATAATATGTTTTACATATTACCATGGCAACCATTCATATACACAAATTCCATCGGAAATCAAAAAATAATATTTAAATGGTTGCCATGGTAATATGGACACAAAGACAGACATACATGTTGAATGAGGATTATAATATGGATCGACAAAAGTGAACAAACAGCACAATTAGTTACAATAATAATAAGTAATATTTCACTATAACTAAAATACATAACTAAGTATGAAAAGTAAATTGTCTCCTAACAATGTAAGTTCTATGCTTACAAGACATACATGACGTACACATAAGGAATACTATAGTGCAGCACCTACAGAATGTATTTGGCCGTCTTTATATACAAGTGAACTTATGACCCTATTACAAAAATACGCGGTGGCGTGGTTTACAATTACAATAACAATTATGATGCACATTGCACTTGCAACATATGCAATATGTTGTAACATTATATAATATATTAATTATACTTTTTAACACAACCCCTTAATTAATAATTTATATAAACTAAAATTCTATTTGTCTAAGACCCATTGCTAATCGTAGTTTCTTAAAACGCTCTTTTTGAAGTTGCTTTGTCAGTATATCTGCTATCTGATCCTC
>NC_042495.1:27140680-27151542 GCF_005508785.2 Acyrthosiphon pisum
AATATGCTATATCGGGTCTCGTGACTTGAGATATAAACAATAAACTCCATACTGCTTGTCGATAAGGAAATAATTCATTATTTTGGTCTGATATAACGTTTTCTAGGTCAATACTATCTGACCTACTTATTGGTATCGATAATTCCTTTGCACTGTTTAAATTAAATTTTTGTATAATATTAATCGCGTAACTGCTCTGATTAATAAATATTGAACCATCTTTTAATTTGATATATTTATACCAAGAAAATAGTTCAATGACCCCGTTGTCATCTGAAATTCTGCATTAAGCGAACTTAATAATTGTTCAATTGATTCTTCATTTTGTGCAGTTATTAGCCCATCGTCTACAAAAATAGCTAAAATAATTTTATTATCTTTTGAATTATTTACAAATACGCAGGCATCTGCTTCACTAGATTATAAATTGAATTTACATAAAAATTCGGTAAATCTTCTATTCCAACACCTTGGTGCTTGTTTTAATCCATATAAACTCTTCTTTAACTTAGACACACGATTAGTATTATCTGCATATCCTATTGGTTGTACCGTGTAGATTTCTTCTTCCAAAGCTCCGTAAAGAAATGCAGTTTTTATGTCAAATTGTCTTAATTTGAGATTCTCATTTGCTGAAATCAATAATATAGCCCTAACTGATTCATAACGAACTACTGGAGAAAATGTTCCTGTGTAATCTATTCCATATTTTTGTGAGCACCCTTTCGAGCCTTAAACTTATTAATATTTCCGTCTGAGTTATATTTTATTTTAAATACCCAACCGTTGCGTATTAACTGGTAACTGTACCAAAACTCCACGTTTCATTATCACCTAATGATTTAATTTCATCGTTCATTGCATCTACCCAATTAGTTTCATTTTTGCAGGAAATGGCTTCTTCATATGTTAATGGCTCTGTTTTCATATAATTAGTAATAAATGATTGTGCCAATCTGGTGGTTTTAATCTTGTTCTATTACGTAGCTCAATTTGATAATGTTCTTGTTGTTGATGTACTGTATCAATAACCACTGGTTCTAATTTGATCTCTTTAACCTGTTGTTGATTATCATGATCCACTGTTTCTTGTTGATTTTGTTCATTCTTAAAAATAATATCTCTAAACACGCTAATATTATTTGTACCTGGAAACCATACTCTGTAGCCTTTTGTATAATTGCTATAACCAACAAATATACCCTTTTTGCTTTTAGCATCCCATTTTTGTCTTTTTTTCTTTGGAATATGAGTAAATACTTCTGTTCCAAATATTCTTAAATGATTAATTTTTGGTTTTTTCTTAAAATAAAGTTCATATGGTGTTTTATTTTTAACTGAACTCGTACCTAATAAATTCAATGTACACACAACTGTATTAACACTTTCTGCCCACAATGGTTTATCCAATTTCTTTGAATGAATAATTGTTCTTGCAGCTTCTACTATTGTCCGATTATGTCGTTAAATGTTACCATTTTTTTCTGGAGTATATGGAACTGTTGTTTGATGACTAATTCCGTATTTCTGTAAAATAATAGTTACCTCGGCATTAACAAATTCCAAACCGTAATCCGTTCTTAATACTTGAACCTTGAAACCTGTATCAGTTTTAACTTTTTGTATTTCCGTCCCGATTATATTTTTAACTTCATTCTTATGTTTCAGAAAATACACCATTCTATAATGTGAATAATCTTCTATTAATAGGAAATACTTTGAACCCCCAATTGAGTCTTTCTCCATTGGTCCACACAAGTCTGCGTGTATTATCTCCCCTACCTTGTTACTAGTTGTCACACTTGATTTAAATGATAATTTATGTTGTTTACCCAACATACACGAATCACAAAAGAATGTATTACTTTTATCAGTAATCGTAATGTTATGTCTTTCTAAGCAATTAATTATGTACTGTATATTCAGATGTCCTAATCGTTTATGCCATAATTGTAACGAGTCTTTAATCGAAATATTTGATTGATGCACAGTGTTATCTAATACTTTGACTTTGAATTGCAATTGAAATAATTTTTCTTTCCGCTCAGCTATACGTACAATATTATTGTTTCTTGTAAATACATATTTATTTTTATCGCTAATCATTTCAGTCCTTTATCCAAGGCCGAACCAGTCGAAAATAAATTGTATTTTAATTCTGGCACGTGTAAAACATTTAATAGATAATTTTTACTCCAATTGCCTTTAAAAAATGTCCATGTTAATATTTTACCTGTACCAGTTGCATACATACATGATCCAATCCCAATTTTAACTTGAGTAGGATTTTCTAATTTTTCATGATTTCGAAACCAATCATATTTTGGACACATATGATCTGATGCACCTGAGTCCAATATCCATTGTTCATCATCTTTGATTGATACTAATGTTGTCTCACTTATAAACGCATTGTCGTCTTTATCCGACGATTTTATATTCATATTCTCTTGATTTCTGAGAAAGTACCTGCATTCCCTCTTGGTATTCCCAACTTTTCCACAGTAAAAACAAGGACCTACTTTTCTAAAATTACCAAAATGATTACCAAAATTATATTTACCCTTTTTATGACTACCATTTTTCCAGCCAAATTTATTCTGAGACTTCGCAATAAATGCACTTGATTTTTCAATACCAATATTGCAAACATTGCCTTTTGTACCAACGAGCCTCTTCTAATAATAGATGACCTGTTAATATTGACTGTTTATTCCCAGATGCATGGATTCCCATCATTATAAAAATGCTGATAACTTTTTTGTAAAGTCATTAAAATTTTTTGTTATTAACATATTATCTGAAATATTTTCACCTGCTAACTTTAAATTGTTAGCTAATTTCTCTAATTTAGAAATCTATGCTGCAATGTTATCTGTAGGGTTTTTACATAGGTAACTAAAAAAGTTTTGTTGAAGTAAGCACCAATTTACCTCAATTTTTTGTTCATAAACACTTAGTAGATTTTCCCACATTTGATATGCACTCTCACAAATAATTAAAGACTGCATTGGACCATTTTCTATTGAAGTTACTATTATCTTTTGACACTTACTGTCTGATTTTGTCCATGCACTTGTTTGATTTTTATAAGTAGGTAACATGTAACTGGCTGAAATTGTAACGCGTTACGATTGTAACATCGTCAATATTTGGATGATTGATTATGTTAGAAAGCTTTTTCAATGTAGTATTTTTTTTAATGATGGCCTTTATAACTGTACCCCAATGGCTGGTATACAATTACTACTTTTGGATTATTTTTATTCCCATCTACTCAAACATTTTTAAAAAGTTTAGTCTATACGCATTTATATATAACAGAAACATTTTACGCAGCAGAATAAAAATTTAACCAAATAAATAAGTTAGAATCTTATTTAAATAGACTTTTCATAAAATTGTCACAATTGTACTCAAACTCATCTAATATTTTTAATAGACAAGTGCTCACATTGTTAATTTTATAGTTTATTATTATAATTCAATCAAGTCAAATTGCTGATAGCTTAGTTAGTATTGTAAACAAAGACAATAATAATATTGTACTGATTATACGTTTGTCAATGAAATATCTGGGTAATAAAGTCAACATTATTTTTAACATTATTTAACGGGTTGTAAAAGGTGTTGAATAGTATCTGGTAGGTAGATATTAAGTATCACAATACTTTACGCGATCAGTAGTTGTTGTATTGATGAGTAAATTGTCGAAAAGCCAAACTTGGTCGGCGTTGTGACCTACTTATTTCACGCTTGTAGCTTTCGTTATATGGCGCGGGCTGTTTCGTTACAAAATAATTATTCCAATCATTTTGCCTTGTTACAAAAGGCAGGTGAAAAAATTAAAAATCCATGGTCACAAAGTTCAAATATTGACAAAATACGTAAAAATGATGAAAATGTGCAAATTATTTTGAGTTAGATATTCATGAAAAATCTTCTTTTTAAATCTAACATTTGAATATGTAATACAAGATTCATCATATGTTTGTCTACCTGTATGTCTATAAGAAAGTTAATTTAAATTTTTATGAGCGTTTGAAATTCATATTTTTACAACATTTAATATTCACGTGATTTCTCATGTAAGGATTTTCTTATTTTATTGTAATTAAAAAACGAATGACTGTAGATACTTGAAAATTTCTCTGAATGCTTATATTAGAATTTTCTATACTCGATAAAATTTTGAAAATAATTTAACTCTTTTTGAGCTGTTTACGGATATTGTCAGTTTTAAATGTTTTTAGTTTTTTTTTCTATAAATATCAATAAAGATTTATCTATTTGGCCAAAAAGTGTAAAAATGTAATACAAAGCTCCTGATATATTGTTACAATAGCAGATGAAAAATGTTAAAAATTCATAGGCACAATTTTTTTTTTATAAACAATTCAACCTCGAATTTTGACAATATTTTTCAAATTTAAATTTAAATAATTATGTAGTAGGAGAAATAAAGCTGTTAAGGCTTTATTGGGAGGTATGGTGGTTGGTGAAGTGATGATTGTTAACAACGATGTGGCAAGAAAATATGTGGCATAAAATAAACACGCGGGGTTGACGACCTATTTCAATGAACGAGGGGACGCAGGTGGTAATCCCGGTTGCTGCTGTCCTTTGTAGGGACGAATGTTCAATGGACCGCTACATGACCTAATATCCCTCGATGAATTGATATGGGTTTGTGTACAGGTGTTGATTTAAGAGAGACTGTAAGTAAGTGTACGCATGTGTGTGTGTGTTGAGCAGTTATCAATTTGTATTTTCTTGAGGGAAGTGTGCATGAAATCGTCCTACTACTATATTATACCTACCTAATGTTATTCGGATAATCTATATTATAGATGTATATATATTTGATCACTGACCATATGCGACGGTTTTTGGAGTGACTCTCTGCATCTGGTTTATGTTCCTCCGCGGTAGTGTTCGATGGTCGATATCACGGCGACAATATATGTATTTTGATTCGTAAGGTTTATAAAATATTATGTGTGTGACGTTCCTTTCTAGAACCTCGTTTTATGTGGTAATAAGAACCCGTGTCTTAATTATTGTGATTGTGACTATTATCTTATGCTCTTAGAAATCCCTACAATCGCAGCAGTCGTACACAGTCGACGACTAACCGAATGTAATTTAAGTTACCGAGCATTTGAAATTGTTTTTATGAATTCCAAATAAATGAACGTAATTACGTATACTTATGATAATCTTATAAACTAGATTTTTGCTCTTAGAAATCCCTACACTCTCAGCAGTCGTACACAGTTGATGGATAACCGAATGTAATTTAAGTTATTGAGCACTTAAAATTATGCTTATGTATCCTAAATAAGTAAACGTATTTACGATCTAATAATGATTAAATTATAGTAGCACGCTATTACACGATAATAGTCACAAGGGTTGTATACTTGTATAGTAGGGAAATATTTGTATAGACAAATTAAAAGAAATGACAAAGTGAATTTGGTGAACAATAAGGGATAATTAATTATGTGGTCATACTGAATGTTGAGATGATTATACATATACGTCTAAGTTGATGTTGGTGGATACTCCTCTTGAACAGCAAAGAAAAGGTATCGTGACGCTGACTGCCGTGGACGTTGTGCATCGGATGATCTTGTGAAAAAGACTGTTTGGCGAGTCGATCCCGTAGGGTCCTTATATAATGTGACTTTGGTGTGATCCCTTCTTCTGGTGCATCGATGTCTGCGTTTACGTATTGATGTGTTTATGACTTTCTGTCTTCAGTGGTATGACAGAGGTGCCGCTGGTAGGTAATTTATTGTGTTATGATGTCCCTACGACTATATCGGGAATTTGTCGTCGGCTTCTTGAAGTTTATTATGAGTTATAATGTGGTGTCGTCTGGTGCCGTTGATAATTTATAGTTGGTTTTTACTAAACGGCTGGTCGGAGAGGTGTTGAATATCATTTATGTTTCGCATGTATCGTGTGTGGTGTATGAGGGAGCGTAAGTATATGCCTAATGTGTATATAATATATATGAACATGTATATTGGATCATTCCACACTCAGTACGGTCCACCATTTATTAGTTATCCTGACATCCTGTGTTTTTATTTAAGTCTAAATATTACATATTACAATTATTTTGTAGTTAAAAATGTTAAAAATGTTCAACTTTAATATCTAATAATTGAAAGCTTAAAACAAGATTCTACGTAAGCAGCTAATTTTGTTACCAAAAAATCTAACAAATACATTTACACAGTTTATTTTTATAGTCATTATAAGTTCAAATTTGGACGAAATTACATATTAAAAAACCTAGAATAACTATTTTAGTTTTTTGTTGTGATTGTATAATATAATTCGTGGCTACTTAAAACCTTTAAAGTATACTTTTATATATCTATGACGTTATCACGGTTTGTTTTGATGTATAACACGTTATCAGTACCTAATCATATTGTTATATGATTAATTTGGAATTTATTATAGGTATTTTTTTTTAATACCATAGATAAGTATATAATATGTCTTATACCTAGACTGACATACCATCTCCGCTCAGAATCGTTTTTCTTATACTATGATATAATATCATTGAATTCAAATTTAATATCAACCATTATATATTGACCCACTTGTAACATACTTTACAGCAGAGCGACATCCACTTTTTTTTATTCCGTTCTTTTAGTATGTCTTCTCATCTTCGAATCTTTTTTTGAATTGTTATGCAATCTCTGCACTCATTTTGAAGTCTTTACTGACACAATACGCAATGGAATCGTTTGTTAGTTCAGTAATTATATTACATATAATTTACACGGAATCTTTATTTGGTACTTTACGTTTCTGAATTTTTTATAGAAATTGTTGAAGATTAATTCTTTGCTTGTTTTGTGTAAAAGGTTCTGTTTGTGTCTAATTATTGGTTTGTCATCTTGTTCTATTTATAAATTTACTTCGGGTCCTTTATAATTTAACGTAACTAATTTTTTTTTTAAATCTAGAATTGTGCTCATTTTTTTATTATCTATAATCATATATTATCACGGGTGTACCTACCTATATACCAGGTGATTCTTTTATAATTGAACACTCATTATTACAAAAAGTGTACATTTTTTTGAAAATATTTTTTTACATAGTTTCAAGTCGCTTATATAACAACGTTTTTCTTAAAAAATTATGTTTTTAAATATCTTTTATCCTTATAATTTTTTAAGTTTTTTACTTTTTTGAATGACAACATTGAGTTTTAATTTTATATTCCAAAGCAAAATATTTTTCTGAGTATTTTGATACATGAAAATCGAATTTCAGGTGAATACTTTATGAGTTATAAATATTCAAAGTTTAATGTAGCGGAGTGGAGTGGTACGGGGTTACCCCGTGAAATGTTTGTCCACTTCTCCGCTCAAACAACCTAATTACTGATTTCATTACAAGGCACACATCGTCATAAAATTGTTGCCAGGAATTTTAAATTTTTATTCCAGACTTGACTAGCTGCTTATGATGTACCTATACTGCAATATGTGCATTATAGACATGCGAATGTCCACTGCAGATGAAGGTGGTGTTACATAAATAAAGAAAATCACTTGAGCAGAGAACCTGTTGCAGATTTCCGTGAAGTAGTTACATAACAGTTATTATTAAAATATATGATTTAGTAAGCTTTGTGCCCACCGATTTGGTCGCTCAGCACTAGCTGTTATATTCATTATTACATTATGGACCGTTTGGTGAAAAATTAAAATAATTAATAAAAATGTAGGTTAGGGTGGTAAAGAACATAAAACAAGATTTTTTACACTATTCTAATTTAAGAGCAAATAATATCCATGAGTTTAAAATATATTGATGTGTTTAGATGTATTGAGATGTTTGAGCTGTAGTCTATAAATATAACTGAAAATATTTACATAAATATATTCGACATGAAAACTTTGATTAAATAGTTATGTTTCATAAGAGGGTAATTCACTCTAAGTTGTGATACACGTGTTCTGCTTTGCGTAGGGTATCACATCTTCTTAACAATATTCTACTAAATAAAAATTCTTATTGTTGAATGCACCGTGTTTATTAATATTGAAATAATAACTACTGTGAATAAAATGGCACGAAAAAAAGTGTGTAAGTGAATGTCAATCTGCTGTACAGTAAGTTACAAGTAGTTTAATGTATAATGGATTGTATTAAACTTGAATTCAATGATATAATATTCTCTCATTACAGGAAAAATATCAGTCAATTTGGTCTAAAAATAACCGATTTCAAAAAGCAACTAATTTTTTTTTAATATTTGTTTTTTATAGCCACCTTAAATTTTAGATATTTACAATAAATGCTACAATAATTAGATAACATTGAAATATATATGAAATTGGTGTGTAAAGGCATCACTGGCGTTAAAAGTGTTAATCGACAAATTAATTGGTTTCATGCGCAAAGTGTCTGATGGTTAAGAAGGCTTAAGGGAAATCAGGTGATGCTGAGGCTCTTGAATACCATTCATAATAATAACATAATAATGTACTTATAATATAGGAATAATTTTTTATTTGTTGTTCGTGACGATTTTATCTGAGGAAAACGTGTCATTTTATATGTAACTCATTTTCTGAATACCATTCATAATAATAACATAATAATGTACTTATAATATAGGAATAATTTTTTATTTGTTGTTCGTGACGATTTTATCCGAGGAAAACGTGTCATTTTATATGTAACTCATTTTTTACGATTCAGTTAACATTTGAAAATGTATCATTTCCGGACATTCTTTGTTATCTTTTCTAATACAATTTTTTATAGATTTTCATACACTTTTGGAGGTTACAATTCATGTATTTTAATCGCACTCAATATATCAATATTATATTTTAACCAAGTCAAGGTTTGGTTAACCCTGATATATAAAATGGATATAATTTTTGTTTTTATTAATTTAACAATGATTTGATTTGTTAATTTATAATTTCCGGTACAACTTAATTATATTTTGCCATGTAAAATTTATATTTATACATACAAATTTATGACAATATTTAGAGGTTACTGATCAAGGATATAAATCCACCTAGATATATCAAAATATTTTATAACACATGTCTGTTATTTGTTCCTACTCTTGAAAACGTCTGAAACACTCTACAATTGTCTAAATCATTGAAAAATTATAATCAAAACGTCGGTACCTACTCATTTTTTTTTTTATCATTGTCTCAATTGAAAAACCTTTCTATGCCAAACTTGTCAATGATTACTCATTAGTAATTATTTAATAATCTGCTTTATTCATTAAACATAATAATAATTGTTTTTTATAATTATCATTGATGTATATACTTTATATTTGAGATTTCTTCGTAATTACATTTGTATATATAATTATTCCTCTTATTACAGGGAGAATATAATTTAGTGAATTTAATTATATCCATGTGCATCAATTTTATAATGCCATTGAGTGAATTAAATATTATAATAAATTACAGAATTAAAATATGTTTAAAGGGTAATGTGCGATAAAGTGTAAGTATACCAAACCTGTTTCCGCGGATAAACGGTATATGACAATAATATGGGACGACTTGTGTCAAAAATCGTGACACATTTATCATGGCCCTTGAGCAGTTAAAAAACTCACTTTAGAATTGTTATAAACGTCATTTATGGCACATTTGAGTATTTTCAGTGGGCTAGGTCGTCTAAAATAATAATTATTATATATCTCGTATGGCTGTTTATTATACATAGTATTTGGCTTAAGTGGTTAAATAGTCAAAAGTACAATTTATGGACCAAAAGGATATTACCCCTCCCCCCCCCCCCCCAATAGAATGTGAATTAAATCAGTTACTGTTGGGACTGTTAAAAATATTTATTACATAGTCTTCTTAACGTCAAGTTAATTACATATACAATTATTATTTCATATACAGTAATCAAATTGGTGTTTCCCAAGGACGTATGAGACTAAATTCAACAACAACGCAGCCAACTGCTTCATTTTTCAAATTTTTTAAGCGACACACAGTTTTATATTTTCCATAAAAATATGTTTTGGGAAAGTTCATATCTTCAAGTTTCTTCATATCGATTCCTGACGTAATATATGTGCCCTGCAAACATTTTGAAAACTAATTTGTTACAAATGCATAAGTAGATAGAAGCTACTGTGCAAAATTGTAACACGTTACGATTATAACATGGTCAAAATTGAAATGTTTGTATTTGTTAGAAAATTTTGTCAATATAGTATTTTTTTTAATGATGGCATTTATAACTATACTCTAACAGCTGGTAGAATTGCTACATTTAGATTTTTTTTTAGCCACATTTAGTCAACAATTTTTAAAAAAATTAGTTTATACGCATTTATATTTAGCAGAAACATGATCCAAACAGGTTAAAAATATAATCAAAGAAAAAAAGTTGGAATCTTATTAAAATAGATTGTTCATAAAATTGTTGCAATTATTGTACCCAAACTCACATAATACTATGATACACAAGTGTTCAAATTGTTCATTTTATAATTTAATCAAGTTAAATTACTGATAGTATATACTTTAATTATTATTGTAAACAAACAAAAAAATAATATTGCATTAATTATACGTTTGTCAATACTATGTTACACCTATATTATACACGTAGACTCATATCAAGGTCATTTGCTCATGACAATGTTATGAAAATCAAATTTAAATCTAAATATCATTAGTATAGACCTAACAGTTTCTTCCACAACTCTTAGATTTATAGATGATAGGAATAAACTAGATATTTTAGGTCAATATAATACACTAGGTTTACATTATAGTAGATATTATTTTTATGTCAACGATTATGGAGTC
>NC_042495.1:27152029-27155060 GCF_005508785.2 Acyrthosiphon pisum
AATAGTCACAAGTCGCTTACAGCTGCTCGATTGATACAACTTTATTATATACAAATATAATATAAATCCAACCCAGCTAAAACAGTTTATTATGGTATTATTATTTAAATATTTTGGAATAGCGATGAATTTTTATCTGTAATTGTCAAATACAAACATACAGAATGTTGACAACAATATAAAAAGTTTATCTACTCCATTTAAAAAAAAAAATTGTTTTCTAAATAAAATAGTTGTAATACGAGTATTTATGGCATTATTTTATTCAATTTTAGCATACGGTAAAACATACTGTGGAGGGAGAAATAAAACAAACATAAATACATTACATATAACACGAAGAAATAATAATGAAAAAGCTTATTGTCTTCTGTCAGCGTACCCACCATTCTAGTTATTAAGCCACACAAATATAAAATCTATCAATAAATTTGTACATTAGACAAGTTCTCATAAGATTTTTACAATGGTACATACACAATTATTTAGAAAATATAGATAGAAGATAGACAGGGAAGTTTATAAAATCACAAAGTGTAACATTAACCAGTTTAAGATGTTCTCCCGACTACATGTTACCTACCTATATTAAACAATTTGGGAAATTATGAAAAGAGTCTAATACAACATTTATGTGAAAATCCATCTAATAAAATTAATTATATAATTAATAATACTCATATAAACAATCAATACTTAATGACTTTGAGAAGAATATATTGTGTAGGTATTCATCAAATTTGTTATGTATAATTGTAAATATCTAACTAAGGAGACATTGATGTTAATATTGTATAAATTAATCAATACTATTATATTATTACTATTGTATATTTATCAATAGAATAACTCAGTATACCAAATACAAGCTTAGCTCAGTTAGCATACGTATCAGATCTTAAATTATTATTGTATTATAATTGAATTATTCTAAAATAAAACATAACTGTTTTTTAATGTTTTTATACATTACCACTGGAATTGGACATTTATCAGTTGACATGTTGAAACCCTCCATAAAGTTAAACCACGCAGTTCCACCGAGATATTTTACAGTACTGCATGCCTTTTTTGTATTGAGAATATATGAATTTGGCACCCATCCACCAGTTGAGCCCCAAGACGCAAGGTTATAATTGAGCTAAAAATAAATACTGTATTACTTTATTTAAGAAGACTACAAACATTTACTCATTTCTTTATAATAATACAATTTTTATGTTCACCAAGACTGCAATTTCAGACAATAATTTCGAGATAAATATGATCGCAATTATGATTAATATCATAATGTGTGAGTAACGGGGAAAAAAAATAAAAATTTAAATGATTTTAAACCCAGGTAATTACTTCCAGTTAATAACAGATATAAATTAGTTTTATGTGTCGTTAAACGAAACTTTAATGAAAATATAATGTGCGATTCTATTTTCCCTGTAGGGCCTAACCAATGGAGTAGCTAAGTTTTTGTAATTATGTTAGGTACACACCAAGTACTATTAAGTAAAGTCGTATAAACTTACAAGGAAACTTCTATTTTATAATTATAATGAAATTGGATGGAAAATTAAAATTAATCAGTTCGATATTTTCGGCCATTCGTTGATTATGAACCATTCAGGACTTATACTATTGTATATTGGTGGAACTATTTAATAAATTTATCAATATCAATTTTTTTACCTACGGGACAACACAATACAAAAGTTTCTGTGTATTATAAAACTCTTAATTTAATCAGTATACATATAATATGTACTTACTGTAATCGTATCATCGAAAGGTATCGAAAATGTCGTATTTCCTTTTAACTCTGTTATACTTGATGTCTTTTTACTTAAATACCAATTGCCTTGAATCGGATGGTTTTTGGTTGTTTCACACGGATATACTTTATCAATCACCAGGCGATATTCGCCCTGTAATAAGTAGAATAAATATAATATATACAAATTTAAATACAAAGAAATCACAAACATAAATTTGGCACATTAGCTGAATTAATAACATAAAAAAGATATTATGTTTAATAAATCAAGCTGATTATTATTTTACCAGAGGCAAGTTTGGCCTAAAAAGGCTTTCGGGTTGAGACGATGAGAAAAATAAAATAAGTCCGAACGTTTTGATTAACATTTTGCCTATGATTTCCACAAATGTAGAGTTTTTCATACGTTTTTCAACAATAATAATGAATAGGTAACTTTCAGACAAGCGTTCTAAAATAAATAGATATATTTAAAAAGATTGACATCCTTGATCTGTAACTCCTAAAAATCTCTGGAAATAATTATATAAATAAATTAAACCGGAAAAATGTGATTCAGTTTTTCCGGTAATTATAAAATTATCCATATACTTAAATAAATGGTCATAACGGCACAAAAAGAGTTCGTGTTATACAATTTTCACAAATAAAATAATTGTAAAATATATAAAAACCTAAATTACCTATATTATATATCATGCGTGACCAAACCCTGGCTCTATTCATAGACACTTGCATGCTGGGACTTGCAGTGTAAACTGTAAAATGTTTAGGTTCTATAACAATAAGAGACTTATTATTTTTCACCATATTGTAGAGCTACGCGTAGAAATTATTTATACATATTATAATAATATTTTTTAACATCTGGTAAAAATGAAAATAAACATCATTGATAAGCTACTAGCTCCTTCGGTCCACTCAGAATCTAAAATGAACTCAATACTTAGAAATTTCGTTTTCAAGTAGGTAAGCTATGAACCATGCATTGGCTATCTCGTTGTCTTTCTATGTCTACTGGTAACAGTTTGACTGCGATATTGTGCACTACGGTTCCTGCCAATTTACGTATAGGCGTATAGCTTAAAATGATACAGTTATACTATAGTTATGTATTATACTGTTATTGTTAATTAGCCAGCTATAGGCTATGGAGTATATTACACTAAAAAATATTAATTTAAGACATCAAAACACGTGTAGTGTGTACCATGTCCCTTTAAAAAGTCGAAAGCCAATAAACGTATTTTATTGATTCCTCTT
>NC_042495.1:27155160-27156511 GCF_005508785.2 Acyrthosiphon pisum
CAAAAAACATAATATACTCGTAGTTAACGGCTATCAGAATATAACTCTGACCAGCTCCAACAACGAGAATATTACAGTACCTGAACATACAAAATTATTGTTTATTTATATTTTCAATTATATTTTTTTAGTTTATACAAACATATAATATTATAGTACTATAGTTTATAACAGATAAAAAATTAATATTGAAAAATACTAAAAATCTGCATAATGTGTTACAATATGTATTAATTATTCTAATATATATATAGTGTATTAATTTATAAAATATAATAATATTACCAGCTTTAATCATGTACAATATTATATTAATATTTAAGATTATTATATTATATAAACCTAACATAACCCATAAAATAATTATCCAGTTTTAAACACCTATTTAAATATAATTCTGTTTGATATAATATAATTGCTAATGATTTAATAAATACAACTGGTACTTATTTTTTCAAATATCTTCATGATATTTGTGTTGTTCAAGATTTAGGAAATATTAAAATATGTTGTCTTGGTATGGGAGGTACAGATTCCGATCACAAAATGCTTAGAATATAATAATTTAATTAATTTAATTTTTAATAGAATTGTTTTATTAAAAAAATATGATATTTAACACTCACCCGAATTGGGCACGTGTTATTAAAATCCAAAAATCTTTGAAAACAATTTTACACTATGATACTATGAGGGGGACTTATAAAGAATTAAAATCAAAAATGTTTAATGTAAAAATGAAGATTCTAACATAAATAGCAACGGAGTTATACTTAAATGAAAAATATGAAGCGGGGGGTAAACTTTTAATATGTAGTGTAGATAAGCATATAAAACACATCTGTGTTGATCCGACTTGATAATATCAAATATTAAATGAAATATAGGACTTGTAATATTTAACAAGGTCAAATTATACGACCGTGTTAATAATAATTTAAATCGAAAAAAAAAATAGAAAAAATTTGCAAAAGTAGTCCCCCCATTGTACAGACATCGATTTTTTTATTTTTTATATTTTTTTATATTTTTTTTTTTTTTTGTTGACATCTGTACAACAGGACTACTACTACTAAGATATATAGCCGTCATCGTATCATAGCACAATGATGAGACGTTATTTGTAGACTCCAGGGACCAGTGAGGAGAACCTAGATATGATATCACAGGTCACACTAGTGTCTTAAATCCGACTATACTCATCATATAATCTATCTAATCTATTGTAACTTAATATTAAATAATTATTTTCTTTTGAATTAATAAATATTTTTTTAGAATTTCAAAATATTTGTTGTATACTTATTAAATATCTGAATACCAAAATTTAATAAATATTGTTTTTACATTT
>NC_042495.1:27156611-27163908 GCF_005508785.2 Acyrthosiphon pisum
TGGGCTATGGAGTATATTACACTAAAAAATATTAATTTAAGACATCAAAACACGTGTAGTGTGTACCATGTCTCTTTAAAAAGTCGAAAGCCAATAAACGTATTTTATTGATTCCTCTTCACTTTTCACGTTTCATTATACTACCTGTAATAGTTTATTATATTCATAAATTATCATTATAATTAATTTCATCTGCGTCCCATCATACGTAGGTATTCCTGGGAACAAGAAAGCGGACGCAATGGTAAATGAAGCGGTCACTTCTGGATCTTCCTCATCCATAACCAAAAACACCACCAAAGACCTGATAAAAGAAGCTCAAAAACGTATCCTCTCATCATGGCAAAACCACTGGGATGACATTCCAACCAGCAACAAACTAAGGAACGTCAAAAAAATAATATCAATATGGTCATATCCCGAAAATTTATCTAGGAGAAAACAAACAATAACCAACAGGCAGGCGCGGTTCTAGGACTACATTTTCATATGGGCAACAGTAGATTTATAATTAGGTTTTAACTGCGAATAATATTCCTTATTTCCTCCTACTTCCCCAATAAGGGGCAGCAGAGATTTTGGTATGGGAAGCTGCCCACCCTTTCCATACGCTAGAACCACCACTGGCAACAGGGCTAGAATAGGTCACTCCAATATTACCCACTCTTACATAATCACTAAGGAACCCAAACCTAAGTGCAACTCATGCAACAGCCCTCTCACCATCGAACACATAATCATAAACTGCCCAAAACTCGCTTCTTCACGTCATCTCCTCAAAAATCCTTCATCCCTCGAAGAAGCCCTCAACCAAGAACACTAGCAATATTTTTAATTTTTTTAAATCGATTAGTTTCGATGATAAATTACAACACTCCTGTACTTAACATATGTTTCTTTTTCTCTTTATTAATATTGTATAAATTCTTTTAGTTTGTAAATAACTCTTGGCTAATAATCTTTATAATTGAAGACTTAATCTAATAAAAAAATATATATATATATATAATATAATAATGATATATGCTAATTATATCTATTGGAATATCATGAATTTTAAAATACATGTTTAATATTTATATTGGAATATTTTTCCCACAATCCGTCGCATACATTTTATACATTCAGTAGGTGCCTATGTGCACCAATTAACGATATTTGAGTAATTACCTAGATAATAATTTCGTAACTATAGAGTACATTATAAAATAATTGCCTGTAGGCAGGAACTTTAATCATCAAGTTATTCGTTTTTATAACAATCGTAAAATACGCCTAGCTGTATTAAATCTAAAGAAACGATACTGAATTAACGTACAATTCAAAAGTTAGGTATACTTTTTTGTACACTGTACTCCCATAAAAAATCCGAGTAAAAAGAAAACGATAGTAAAAAAAAATATTAAAATTAATATATTAATTCATCAGCATATTATTAAATTTGTAAAAATGGACCCAACTGTCCAATATTCTAATACTATATTCAATCTACATTTATATATAAAAAAATTTTAAAACTATTTTAAGAACAATTACCGTTAGTATAATCATTCTAAGAACTAAAAAACTACTTGTTTGAATTTTGAATTTGGTAGGTGCAACCTAACCTGGTGCATCAATATCATCAAATAAAATGATCCACTAAATAATTTACAAAAAAAATAAAAGAGGGATCTCGTTTAAATAACTGTAATTAGTATCACCACAGGGCTCTGTTTAAGTAGTGCAAAACTTATAAATAAAATTAAATGAAAAAAAGGGTTAAGTGGGTCATCGTAATGGATGTATTAAATTTGAATTCGATGATGTAAAATTAATGTATAAAAAAAAAGATTCTAATCAACCCAACTATACTGCTACCAAGTATTTAACTACTAAGAATATTTTATTCCATTATTAACGAAAATTTACTATATCAAATTTCTGTAAGACGGAGACGATACATTCGAGTACGATGTCTTCTTATGTATAACTATTAGAGTTATTTTAGTTTTATATTCTTAATCTACGGCCATGTTTACATTCATAATGTTTAGCGAACAATACATGATCTCGTTTGAATTTGCCTACTCTAATACTCTATCAATTAATATCAGAACGTAAATATGAACAAAATTCGTAATTTTTAAGAAAATTGAACGACGTTATGATAAATGTGAATTGAATTTGTAATGATGCTTTTTTTGTCAGTGCATATAATATAACCTACTAAGTACTAACACGATTTATAGTTGAAAAATTTCTTCGATTTTTAACTTAGGGGATGATTTATGGTGTGTATTTCTAAGTGGATGTTACTCTGCTGTACAGTAGGTTATAATTGGGTCACTGTATAATGTTTTGTATTAAACCTGAATTCAAAGATATTATATCATTGTAAAAGAGAAATGATTCTGAGCGGTTATGGTTTGTCAGCAGGGGCAGCGGACTCACCAAGCGTTCTAGTGTACCGTAGCACACCGGCCCGGCTTACATGCGTGGGCTGGGCTGCCGGGGCATTTTAAATTTTGAATATTTGACGATATTACTAATTTATTTATTTTTAAATACGAAACAGTTAAAAAAAATCTGCTAATGGTTGGTACAATGCTACAATAAGTTCATAGTCAAACCATAAGTTTATAATAACAATAACTGTATGAGCTGCATATTAGGTATGTTGTACATAGTAAAGTGTATTATAATTCCTTAAGTAAGAATTTAAAAAGTCAGTTTTTTCCAAAAAAAATTGCTTAAACACTTTATCTGCTTTGATTGGTACATCGACCTCCAGAAAAATATTGCTAAGCTACAATTATTGAACCATTTACAAATATTTATGAAAATATTGTAGATTTGTTGAAATAGAGAACAGATAACATTTATATAAAGTTTATGTAAAAATTAATGACTACAATAACGCGACGATTCTGAAACTGATGAAGATGATTTTAATTTAATAAGAGTATGAAATATGACAGTGAAATAAATAATAAAAACAATATTAAACAAACATCAAAAATATCAAAAGGATTATACATTTACCTATGATTCTTTTAAAATGTATAACATTATAACCTATTGGCTATTGTCTATTTATAATTTATACCCAAAAAAGTAGGTATTCATAAAGAAGCTTTTATAAAGGGGTTTGGGCCGTTTAGTTTTATAGAATACTGGGCTGTCTTCCTCCCAGTCCACCCTTGTTTGTCAGTGTTATTTAAAGTTTGATTTTTGACAACATTTATCACATTTTAAATTTTAAAATAATTTTGAAGTTATTTTATAAAATTCTGACCATTTATATATTATACAAATGAAAGAAACAAAAATGAAATATAATTACTAATGCCTAATTTGCTTAAAAAAACATATTCCTCTTCCTACACTTTTAAGTGAGTAACCGCCTCACTTGCCTCACCACCAAAACCGCCACTGGTAGATACCTAATTACTAGGGCTCGGAAGTTGTAGGAATTGTAAATTTTTCTATATGATCACAATTTATAGCAGCACTAGCTAGAAATTTGAAGTATACAATCGCGAGTTGAAAAATTTAAAATTGAAAATGCATATTTTGCATATTTTACCAATTTTAGCTAAAAAAAGTGCATATTTCATTGATTTTATATGCATATTATGCATATTTTATATTTTTCTAAAAAATTGATTTTTTACAACAAAGGTATTTATTGTCATCACCATAGTCAATTATGTATAATATGTACTTACTGTAAAAGTATCATCGAAAGGTATCAAAAGTGTCGTATTGCCTTTTATCTACGTTTTACTTGATGTCTTTTTACCTAAATACCAATTATATTGAATCGGATGGTTTTTGGTTGTTTCACACGGATATATTTTATCAATCACTATGCGATATTCGCCCTGTAATGAGTGGAATAAATATAATATATACTAATTTCATTACATCGAAATCACTGATATAAATTAGACACATTAGAATTAATTTTAATAAATAGTAGAAAAAAAAAACATTATGATTAATAGATCAAGCTGATTATTAATTTACCAGAGGCAAGTTTGGCCTAAAAAGGCTTTCGGATTGAGACGATGAGAAAAATAAAATAAGTCCGAACGTTTTGATTAACATTTTGCCTATGATTTTAACAATTATAGAGTGTTTCATACGATTTCAACAATACGAATAAAAAGGTGACAGGCATGCGTTCTAAAATAAATTGATATATTTAGAATGATTGACATCCTTGCTCTGTAACTAAATATTGCCGGAAATAATTATATAAATATATTGAACCGGAAAAATGTGATTCAGCTGTTCCGGTAATTATAAATTTTTCTATATATTTAAATAAATGGTAGTAGCGGCACAAAAATGTCCCTGTGATTCAATTTTCAAAAAAAAAATAATCGTAATATGAATAAAAAACCAAAATATAATTACCAAACCATGGCTTTATTCATAGCCAATTGCGGCCTTCGACTTGCTTTGTAACTTGTAATTTTTTTTTTTCTATAACAGTTATAGACTTATTATTTTTAATTATATTGTAGTGCTACGTTGCTCTTATCTCTGATCACCAGTGTTACATAAAATAATATTACAATTCTGGGGCCTCATCACTGGATACGCTTAGAGAGAATGACATAATTGAATTGTAACCTAATGTTTTGTTTCTAATAATTTCATCATAATATGTTGTTTAACTAATTTTAGTCAAAGAGTTGAAAAAAATTATCTATTCAGCCACTGTAACACTTTGAATTACGGTGTTCCACAACAGTGCCAGGGCCTCTACTTTTCATTGTATATATAAATGATCTTCTAGAATTAAAATGTAATGGTTTAATTGCGTATTTTGCTGATGATACCACAATACTAATTAATTACCAAAATAAAGCCAAACTAGTTTCTAAAGCGACGCAAATTATGTCTGATGTGAATAAATGGATTTGTTCAAATTCTTTTGAAATAAATTATGAAAAAACATGTCGTATTCCTTTCATGGTTTCAACGAAAAATAGCTTTCAAATTATGTACGATATAAAAATACATAATTTAAAAATATGTCTCATCGTGAAATCTCCAAATTATGATAGTTTTAATTGCAATTGTATTCATATTGAATCTGTTAACTCAATTAAATATCTTGATGTTAATATTGACAAGTACTTAAATGGGATACTTATATTGGTATAACTGTAAAAAAAATAGAAGTCTTTTCTATAAATTCAAGGCTCTAAAGAATATCTTATTACCAATTATCATGCAAATGGTTTTTTGTTCACGTGCTCAATCTATTTTTAGCTTGCGTTTTCAGCTTGGCGATGAGTGTATAATATTCACCTTAAAAAACTAACATCCACAATAAATTCACTACTAACAATTGCCTTCAAACTGCTATATGTATAATGCAAATACTGACATTGTATATAAAACTTATAGTTTATTCAAACTCCAACAACTGTATATAATAGAAGTATTATGTAATCTATACTCATATAATTATAAAGAATTTAATTTTAATCATAATTATTGTACTCGCCAAATTGAAAATAATACTTTTCGAATGTTTAAATCTAATAGTGAATTCGGTAAACGAAATCCTTAGTATATCAGTTTATGTTAGTGATATATATTTAATGTCAATATCAACAGTTTTAATAACTTTAACTAACATAAAAAAAAAATGTGGGTAAGTGGGTGTCGCTCTGCTGTACAGTACGTTACAAGTGGTTCACTGTATAATGGATGGTATTAAATTTCATTTCAATGATATTATATCATTGTATAAGAAAAACGATTCTGAGCAGAGACGGTATGCCACTATAGGTAAACGACATATTATATACTTAACTATGGTATTAAAAAAAATTGACCTATAATAGGTAGATGTAAAAAATTCTAAATTAATAATATCACAATATCCAAAAGGTAGTTATAATGTGTTATACATCAACAACAAACCATGATACTATCATATATATATAGTAGTCTACTTTAGAAGTTTCAAGCACCCACGAATAATATTATACAATCATAACAAAATAACTAAAATAGTTATTCTAGGTTTTTTAATATGTAATTTCGTCCAAATTTCAACTTAAAATGACTATAAAAATAAACTGTGGTTATGTATTTTTTATATTTTTTGGTAACAGAATTTACTACTTACGTGGAATCTTGTTTTAAATTTTCAATTCTTAGATATTAAAATTGAAGATTTTAAACATTTTTAACTAGAAAATAATTATTGAATTTAAATTTGAAAAATTTTGTCGAAATTCGATCTTTAATTGCTTATAAAAAAAAAATTATGCCTATAAATTTTTAACATTTGTCAACTGATATTTTACATAAGTTGACATCTAAATATCATTGCTATAGACTGAACAGTATCATCCACAAACGTAAGATTTATAAATGATAGGAATTAACCCAGATTTTATAGAACATTATATCATACACTAGGTTTACATTATAGTAGCTAATATTGTTATGTCTACGATTATGGAGTCACACAAGGTAATTCACTATGACCTATACTATTCTTAATTTATATTAACTAAATACCAGCATAATATCATCATAAAGAATTTAATTTTAAGCATAATTATCGTAGTCGCCAAATTGAAAATAATACTTTTTGAACGTTTAAATCTAATAGTGAATTCGGTAAACGAAATCCTTATTATATCAGTTTATATTATTGTAATCTATTTAATGTTGATATTAACAGTTTTAATAACTTTAACTCGTATAAAAAAAAATGATATTTACAAAGTAACATTCTCAAAAATCGGTTAGTTATTAAAATTAATTGTATCTAGGTACTTTTCTATTCAATAATATCCTAAATAAATTGTTTTTGTTATAATTTAAATTGTATATTATTACAATGTTATCTTTTTATTTTATTATTATTATAATACAGTGTTAGATAATATTATAAACTGTAACACATTTTCTGACGACTATAAAAATTCAGAATAAGTTTATTTATATGTAAAAATTAAAAAGTGAACGATTGACAGTGTCAAAATAAATCTACCTAAATTGTAAACATTGATTTTAATGCTTTTAAAATTTTGTCTCAGACCAAAACGTTGTTTTGCAGGTTTTGAAATAGTAATGGCAATATCACGTTTTAAAGTTGTTCCTATTTCTGTTGATACAAAATGCATTATTGCCGGCAATACCATGTTTTGAAGAAAAATGTAAAATCGAATTCCTCAAATTGTTTTCTATAAGAATCGACGATTTACTCGATTTTCGAAATTTTGGTAATACCACGATTTGCATTTTCACCCTTCAATTAACGAGATGTATTTGTGCC
>NC_042495.1:27163958-27170786 GCF_005508785.2 Acyrthosiphon pisum
TTAGACCCAAAATAAATTTAAATGTGTTTACATAACTTAAAATTAGATACTACGTGATTCATATTTTAAAGTAAAATAATAAGTTATTTCACAGTACCACGTGATTTAGGCATTTTTCTGTTTAATTCAAATATTTTTCAGAATTAAAATCAGACATTGTCAACTGACTTTAGTTTTGTCAAAACAATAAGTTAGTTGTTGTAAAATTCATATAGTATGCATGCGCGTACGAGAGTGGTTTTTGCATACAATTTCAATCGCACTAATTATCATTTACAACTAACATCTAGATCACGGGAGTTATAGATGAGATTAAAAATTGCCTAAATTTTGCCGCTTAAATAATATCCGAGGCGAGGCCCCTTAAAGTAACTCAGTTGGAGGGAGTTGAGACTGAGGCTCCTGAATACTAACATCTTCATCCTACTAACATAATAATTATTAATGTATAACTGACTTAACTTTTGATTTTTGGTTCGTTACATATTTTATCTGAAATTGAAACATACGTAACTCATTTTTTACGATTCAATTGACATTTGGAAATTCATCATTTCCGGACATTCTTTGTTGTCTTTTTCAATAAAACTGTATTGATATTTTCATACACTTTTGGAGGTTACAGCTGAAGCATGTCAATCGCTCAAAATATATCGATATTGGATTTTAACTGACTGTATCTAACCAACGTTGCTTTGGTCTACCACGCGGTCTTTTTCTACTAAAACTATTTACAAGTAACGTCTTGACAATACTGTTGTTGGCTCTCTAGACGTAGCCTGCCCACTGAAATCTTGTACCTTTTACAAATTGTGTTATACTTCCTTTCCCATATAGCTGCTTTATCTGTTCATTTGACCTTCTCTCCCACACTTGGGTGTCAGGGTTATACACGGGACCATACATTTTTCTTAAGACCTTTCTTTCAAATATAATAATTTTTTTTTCATCTCCTGCTGTTGTGGCCCAGGTACAACAATCGTATAACACAGCTGGTCTGAGATACGTGGTATATAATGTTTTCCTATACAATAATTTTCACTTTAGCAGACGTAACAGAGCAAAATAACACCCATTACCGGCTTTTAAACGAAGTTTGATTTCATTATGCATGCAATTTATATTATTTATATTGATTCCGAGATATTTAAAGTCATGAACTTGTTGAAAGGACATCCCGTCAACTTGCAAATCTAATTCGTCTTCAGTGCTGCGTACTTTCCTATTCATGTACATATATTTGGTTTTCCCCTGATTTAACAACAACCCCATGTGCTTGCATTCTTTCATTAGGTTCGACATACTGTTTACAATGTCCTGCTTTGTGTCACCCAATATTATTATGTCATCCACGTACGCCAGGAGGGTGTGATTTCCATTTACTTCCATTAGTTGTTGTTGTGAGGTTCTCCGTATCACGCTTTCCAACGCCAAATTAAACAACACAGGCGATAACGGGTCATCCTGTCTTAATCCTTTCACAACTTCAAACGATTCTGATAATTCTCCTTGTACCCGGACGACACAGTTTGTATTATGATTGCCTAATTTTATTAATTTTACTATTTTCGTTGGGATACCCAATTTTGTCAATTATTCCATAATTTGTTTCGGATTATACTATCATATGCTTGTTTGAAATCTACGAACACTAAATTAACGTCTTTATTATATTCATAATGTTTTCTAACGATTTGTCGTAGTGTGAATATGTGGTTTATCGTTGACTTCCCTTTTCTAAAGCAACACTGGTATTCACCAATCACTCGCTCTGATATATCTTGTATTCTTTTTAGGAGAAACGTCGCTAAAACCTTTTATCCCACATCTAGGAGAGATATACCTCTATAATTTTCTACACAATTAGGGTCACCTTTTTTTTTAAATATTTGACAGATAATTTATGTTCTCCATTCGATAGAAATTTCTTCTTTGTGTCCTATCCTAGATATAAGATTGAATAACTCATCCGTTAGTTTAGAGCCTCCTAGCTTAAGTAGTTCTCCGCCGATTCGGTTTTCCCCTGCCACTGTGAGTACATAATATATTAATTTTAGATTTTTATATTACATTGAAACTTCCAGATTATTATATCTCGTAGGCAAATAGTAAATTATAACTATATAGAGAAATGCATTAAAGTTAATATATTATAGAAGAAGCCCTAACTAATTTATAACCAACGTAGGTACTGCCAAATCTATCGAATGCTTCATTTGAGATTTTGAGGGGATTATAATGAGGAGTACTATTACTACTATAACGTATAGGCAGGGCCGAATTTAGTCTATACGCATTTATATACTTGGTCATTCATTAAGCGTAAAACATTATCTTAAAAAGTATAAATATTTTTGAAAATATGTTTTACATAGTATCATTTAAAAACAACATTTTTATTAAAAATTTATATTTTTAAATATTTTTTATCTTTATATTTTTTTATGTTTTTACTTTTTCGAATGACAGCATAGAGTTTTATTTTCATATTCTAAAGTAGAATATTTGTCTAATATTTTCATTCATTAAAAACAAATTTAGAATTTATGAGTTATAAGTATTTTAAAATTAGTTTGGCGGAGTGGAGTGGTATGGGGTTACCCTGCAAAACTTTTGTCCACTAATCCAATTGTCAACTTCAAATACTTATAATCCATAAATTACTCGTCCTAAATTCGATTTTTATGTATCAAAACACTTAGAAAAATATTATGCCTTGGAAAATGAGATTAAAACTCTATGCTGTCTAAAAAGTAAAAAACATTATAAGGATAAAAAATATTTTAACAAAACCGTTTTTTTAACAACTTGAAACTATGTAAAAAAATGTCATCAAAAACATTAATACTTTTTGAGATAATGAGTGTTTGACGTTTAATGAATCTAATTTATTTAATATTTATACAGTTGTATAAATAATATTCTATTTAATTTCTTTAATCTAAAAGTATTTATTAACTAAAGATATTTTATTTTCCAATTTTTTATTTGTGCAGCTGTATTGACATTTTATTATAATTCTAAGTAATGATATATCATAAAGTATATATCATTACACAACATTTGATAATCACTCGACTTAACATGTAACAAGTTTCTTATTTTGTTGTAATTAAAAAACGAATGATTGTTGATACTTGAAAATGTGTCAATTTTCAATTTTTTTAGTTTTATTTTTTATAAATATCAATAAAATTGTCTTTGTTGGGTAAAGAGCGTTAAAATTTAATGATATATTGTTACAATAGCAGTTGAAAAATATTACAAATACATAGGTACAATTTTTTTTTATAGCCATTTAAAGTTCGATTTTTGACAAAATTTATCAAATTTAAAACGTAATAATTATTTTGTAGTTAAAAATGTATAAAATAGATCAACTTTTATAGCTAAGGATTGAAAATTTAAAACAAGATTCCACATAAATATGTTAATATGAATTACTTAATGTCTTTATTCACAATAATATCATAAAATATACTTAGTAATATCATAGGTAGACTGACCGTTTTCACTCATAATCATTTTTTTTATACGATGATATTATAATATCATTGATTTCAAATTTAACACCAACCATAGCCTACTGTACAGCAGAGCAACATCCACTTACCCACCTTTTTTTATATATATTTTTTTTTTTTATAAATATCAATAAAATTGTCTTTGCTGGATAAAAAGCGTGATAAATGAATGCAAGGCTCTTGATATATTATTGTTATAAAGTTATTGTATAAAATTGAAGTAGAAGGCGAATTGCAGTTATTATTCTCTCTAAAATTGTTTATGAACATAAAATATATCCCCACTCAATTCCATCTGTAATTTTATTGGGTTCATTATATTCAATTTTGAATTTATATGTAACACTTACCTGGTTGTGGCTCAGATTGTCTACATTGAATGATTATTGATTTCTGTTATAAATGGTTTTTTGAGTGTTTCTTTTTTTTTTTTTATCATACCCAAAAGTTCAATAATTCAAGTAATGCGGCTTATTAAAAAAGTTTACAGTAAATATACCTGTTATAAAAGTTGTAGAGAACTTTTTTAACAATCGTAAAAAACCAGATATTTATATTTTTATTAATTAGTTAAATAATTAATCAATAAAAATTAAAAAAAAATTGTTTATTTACTATGCGATATTGGACGACTAGAATACGATATCAAAAATCAGATTTATTACGATTGTTAAAAAATGTTCCTCTATAATTTTTATAATAGGTATTTTGACTGTAAATCAGTTCAATAAGCCGTCGTCTACAATAATTAGGGGAACGTGGGGCAAAATGGGGACGCTAAGGTTTTATTAGGAATAAACTGTTTATTTCATATGATATTTTTCTAAAACTACAGTCATATGATCTTTATGTTGTCTAATATAATACCAGTATCAGTTAATAACAATAAAATAATTTTTGACTTAGTGAAAATTAAAAACTTAAAAAGCTCATTTTGCTCATTATATTATTTGGATTTCGGGATTAAGTAGTTCAAAGTACTATTTATGGACCAAAATGATATCTCCCCCCCACCTAGAATACGAATCAAATCTGATTTAGACTGTTAAAAATATTTATTACATAGGTAACCTTTATGATAAGCCAATAACATATTAAATTATTATTTCATATAGTGTAATCAAATTGGTGTTTCCCAAGGTCGTATAAGACTAAACTCAGCAACAGTGCAGGAAACTACTTCATTATTCAAATTTTTATAGCGAGCCACAGCTTTATATTTTCCATAAAAATATACTTTGGGAAAGTTAAAATCTTCAAATTTCTTCTTATCGATCCCTGACGTAACATATGTGCCCTGCAAACATTTAAAAAACAAAATTGTTACAAATGCATAAGTAGGTATGGACGACTGGGTAATACGATTGTAATATGGTCAATATTAAATATTGACTATGTTACTGTAAATGTTATTGTAAATTTTAGATGTTTGATTATGTTAGAAAGCTTTGTCAATGTAGTTTTTTTGAATGATGGCTTTTATAACTGTACTCCAATGGTTGGTATAATTGCAACATTTGGATTATTTTTTTATTCCCATTTACTCAACAATTTTTAAAAAGTTTAGTCTATACGAATTTATATATGACAGAAACATGTTACACAACAGAAAAAAAATGTAATCAAAGAAAAAATGTTAGAATCTTATTTAAAATATATTGTTCATAAAATTGTTACGATTGTACTCAAACCAACCTAATATACTTTGCAAGTGATCGCATTGTTCATTTTGTAATTTATTATTATAATTTAATCAAGTTAAAATACTGATAGTTTAGTTAGTATTGTAAACAAACAAAAAAATAATATTGTACTAACAATATTTTTTTCAATATTATGTTACACCTATATTATAAACGCAGACTCATATCTGGGTAATTTGGTCATCACAATATTATTAAAATTATTTTAAATCTAAATACCATTGGCATAGACTAAACTTGGGATGAAATAAAACAAAGTGTTGTCGATGCGCTAAAACATATCTATAATTGAATTGAAGAAAATATTGTGTTATCCCTTAACATACCTAAATAAATCAATATATACGTCAATAGTCACAAGTCGTTTACAGCTTCCCGATGGATACAACTTAAATGCAATACTAATTCAACCAATTACAACAGTAAACCAATTAAAATGGTATTGTGATTTAAATATTTAGGAATAACGATATTTTAATTTAAAATTGTCAAATACAAACATACAGAATGTTGACAATAACATGAGAAGATTAACTATTCTATTTTAAAAAATTCGTTTTCTAAATAAAATAGTTTCAATACGAGTATATACGGCATTACTTTATTCAATTTTATCCTACGGTAAAACATGCTGGAGAGGCAGAAAGAAAACAAACATAAATACATTACATATTACCCAAAAAAATAAATTAAAAATAGCTTACTGTCTTCAATTTGTATGTAATTTGTATTGTATTTATGTTATCTTGTGAATTATATAAAATTATGTAGATTACGCGTGATGGGTCACCGACGCGGAAGATTAGCATGGCCGCCGAAAGTTATCTAGTTAAGTTCACGCACCGGTGTCAACTGAGAGCCAAATAATTATTTTTTCGTATGCCGGTGTACCCGTGATTATTTACCGCGTGAAATTTGACCTCCCCCGGTAAATATTCACTAGTGAAATTTTACTCCCCCGGTAATATTTCACTAGAGAATATTTACCTCCCGGCGAAAAATTCCGGGGGTAAAATATCACTAGTGAA
This sequence comes from Acyrthosiphon pisum, assembly GCF_005508785.2. Taxonomy (NCBI): domain Eukaryota; kingdom Metazoa; phylum Arthropoda; class Insecta; order Hemiptera; family Aphididae; genus Acyrthosiphon; species Acyrthosiphon pisum. Next base: position 27,170,214 of record NC_042495.1, read on the forward strand.
TATTTACCCATAGGTAAAATTTCACTAGAAATATTTTTTTTTATAATTTTATATGAGTATTTGTACAGGTTATAGGATATTTACTTTTTTTATATTTTTCCAATTTCTTAATTACCCAACGTCTTTAATAATAATATGGGTACCTCACAATCATACATGTTTTTTTCTCAAAATGAAGCCACTGAAACAGTAATAGTATGTTCCGGTTAACCCAAATTAGGCTATTTTATTACAATAATACCTACAATGTAAATAATGATATAGTGTAATAGCATTGATAATTAGGTATCTAGTATCTACCTAATCTATTTTATCTTATTGCTTATCGTTGTCGCGCGGCTCGTTTTTCTTTCGTGTGTGTGTGTGTGTGTGTGTGTGTGTGTGTAACTTCATGTCGCCAATAAAAGTTATTTCTTTCTAGCTCACCGTGACAGAGATACGTGTATATCTTTAATAGAATCGCGTATGTTTTGCCCTAATATTTATTCTGACGTATGTGATTTTATAAAAGAATGCGATATTTGCCAGAAAGTTAATCCAGCAGTTTTAAAAGCTTGTTCCAGAACTGCAGCC
>NC_042495.1:27170977-27178204 GCF_005508785.2 Acyrthosiphon pisum
TTATCCAGTTAAGTTCACGCACCGGTGTCAACTGAGAGCCCAGTAATTATTTTTTTCGGTATGCCGGTCGCGTTATGTATATCAAAAAAAAAAAATATTGTACATATTGTAGGTGCGAATCGCCTAAGTTGTGATTATATATTATAATATTGTTTTCTATGAATGTCAATAAAAAATTTATTTGTCGGGTAAAAAATACTCGAACATTTAATACAAGGCTCCCTACTATATTTTTACATTGATATTTGAAAAATATTAAAAATCCTTAGTCACAGTTATTTTTATAAAGCATTTTTAACAAGTTTAAAAATTGACAAAATATGGAAAAATCACGAAAATTATCAAATTATTTTGAGTTAAGAATTCGTAAAAATTTTTCTTTTTAAATCTTAGATTTGAAAATGTAATACAAGATTTCCCATAATATTGTCTACCTTTATCAAATAAAAAATGTCTACAAGAAAGTAAAATTAAATTTTTATGAGCGTTTGAAATTCATATTTTTACAACATTTGATATTCGCTCGATTTTTCATGTGACGATTTTCTTATTTTCTTGTAATTAAATAGCGAATGACTGTAGATATTTGAAAATTTCATTGAACGTTAAAATTTTTATTTTTTATACACTATAAACTGTGGACACTTTTTGAGCTGTTTACGGACATTCTTAGTTTTCAATTTGTTTAGTTTTTTTTTCTATAAATATCAATAAAATTTTGATTTGTTGGTAAAAAAGAGTGAAAATTTAATGCGAGACTCCTGATATATTGTTGCATTATCAGTTGAAAAATATTAAAAATACATATGTACAATTTTTTTTATAAGCATTTAAAGTTCAAAAATTGACAAAATATGGAAAAATCACGAAAATTAGCAAATTATTTTGAGATAAGAATTCATAAAAAGTTGTCTTTTTAAATCTAAGATTTTAAAATGTAATACAAGATTCCTTATAAGATTATCTACCTTTATCAAACAAAAAATATCTATAAGAAAGTCAAATTAAATTTTTATAATCGTTTGAAATTCAAATTTTTACAACATTGGATATTCACTCGATTTCTCATGTAGCGATTTCCTTATTTTGTTGTAATTCAAAAACGAACAACTGTAGATACATAAATATTTGACACTCAGCGAACTGCAGACTCTACTCTGTCAAATTGAAGCGTGTCTAAACTCTCGCCCTCTTTCACCATTGAGTAGCAGCCGAGAAGATTTAGATCCGCTCACCCCTGATCACTCTCTAATAGGAGGTCCAATCACGCTGCCTCCGGAACCAGATTTAACATCACAACAAATAAGTGTGCTTCGAAGGTGGAAGTTAGTACAAGCACTAATGCAGTCTTTTTGGACAAGATGGACCTAGGAATATCGGCCTCAGCTGCAGGTCAGAGGAAAATGGACAACTGAAACCAAGCTATTAGCAATCGACGTTGTTGTAATTCTAAAAGAAGACAACATGGCTCCATGCAAGTGGAAGATATCACGCATAACACGTGTACACTCAGGAAGGGATGGTCATATCCGAGTAGTCACCATACGAACTTCTAATGGTACAGAGACGAATATGCCAGTCCTCAAATTATGTCTCCTGCCATTCAAGGAAGAGTTAGAACATTACTGAAAATTACCATTTTCACGTTGGGGTGGGGGGGAGAATGTTGAAGAAAAACCGCCACCGTCCCACACTCACACAAACATGGACATCACATACCTGGTTGTCTATATATTATATGATTGGCTTATTTTTGTATTGTATTTATGTTATCTTGTGAATTATATTATAATAATAATATGTAGATTATGCGTGATTGGTCACCGACGCGGAAGATTAGCATGGCTGCTGAAAGTTCTCCAGTTAGTTTCGTATGCCGGTCGCGTTGTATATATCAAAAAATATAATATTGTACGTGTAGGTGCGAATCGCCTAAGTTGTGATTATAATATATTATAATATTGTTATTGTAGGCGTGAATCGCCTTTCATACCAAGATCATATTATAATATTGTGAGCTCGAATCGCCATTATTGGTGTTGGTGCTCGCAAATCGCCGGACATATTATTTATATTGTTTTATATCTTGTGTGGCAAATCACCACTGTTTATTATTTTTATTATATTAGTATATAGTTATTTGTATTTTTAGTGTTATTTATATTTCGCAAGTTGTGAACTTAATATTATTATATAGGACAGATAGCAGCTGGCCAGCCATGCACCGACAATATTGTGAGTAAAACACTTATTGTTGTATTGTATTCAGCTCTAATAGCTGCATCATATTTATACAATTGAACCATATTAATATTCTTAGTGGCTCAAATAGCTTATTATTTACAATTTTTATATTATTGTGTCTGTTTGGCCAAAAAGGGCCATATTAAATTTGTACACTGTGTATTATTTAAATATCATTTTTGAAGCATAATTATAGTATATTGTTTTAATATTGAAAATATGTGTTGACATTTTATTCTTTAAGTATACACACACAGCATATATACACACCTACACATCTCCAGACCACATATCTCACTAGTATTTGCGCGGCGAACCCAACCAATACTAACTGAGCTATAGAACCACTACACACAAGTACACAGGTAGGACGGTGTGTGAGAAGGTGCTTGAAAATGCTTCGGTACCGGGCGCACATACTATTATTGGATGTAACCGGCCGCGACAAACTCAGTACACCAGATACAAGCTTAGACCAGTCAGTATACGTATCAGCTGTTAATATTATTGTATTATATTTGAATTATACTGATATTAAATAAAAAAATAGGTCTGCTCTAAAGTAGTTTACGAGTGGGTCACTGTATAACGGATGGTATTAAATTTGAATTCAATGATATAATGTCATTGTATAAGAAAAACGATTTTGAGCAGAGACGGTATGTCAGTATATGTATAAGACATATTATATATTTATGTAAGGTGTTAAAAAAAAATATTGGCCAATAATAGGTAGATATAATAAATTCCAAATTAATCATAACACAATATCCAATAGGTACATATAACGTGTTATACATCAAAACAAACCGTGATACTATCATAGAAATATAGTAGTATACTTTAGAAGTTTCAAGCACCCACGAATAATATTATAAAATCACGAAAAAATACCTAAAATAGTTATTCTAGGTTTATTAATATGTAATTTCGTCGATATTTGAAATTAAAATTACTATAAAAATAAACTATGTACCGTAACTGTATTTTTTAGATTTTTTGGTAACAGAATAACCTACTTACGTGGAATCTTGTTTTGAATTTTTAATACTTAGCTATAAAAGTTGAACATTTTATAAATTTTTAATAACAAAATAATTATTCAATTTTAAATTTTATAAATTTTGTAAAAATTCGATCTTTAAATGCATATAAAAAAAAAAATTGTGTCTATGTATAATTAATATTCTTCAACTGCTATTCTAACAATATAATATCAAGATCCTTGTATTAATTTTTTACACTTTTTGGCCCAACAGATAAAAATGTATTGATATTTGTAGAAAAAATAATAATACAATTTAAATATGAAATTGACCATAAACTGTTCAAGACAAGTTAAAATATTTTGAAAATTGTATTAAGTATAAGAATTAATAAAATAAACATTCAGGGAAATTTTCATGTATCTACAGTAATTCATTTTTGAATTACAACAAAATAAGAAAATCGCTACATGAGAAATCGAATGAATAGGTATTCAATCTTGCAAAAATTTGAATTTTAAACGCTCATAAAAATTTAATTTTACTTTCCAATTGACATTTTTTTTTTTACAAAGGTACGACATTTTATAAGCAATCCTGTATTACATTTTAAAATCTTAGATTTAAAAAGAAAAATTTTTATGAATTCTTAACTCAAAATAATTTGCTATTTTTCGTGATTTTTCCATATTTTATTACTTTTTGAACTTAAAACGCTCATGAAAAAACAGTGACCAAGGATTTTTAATATTTTTCGAATGTAACAATATTTTAGGAGCCTTGTATTAAATTTTCAAGTGATTTCCACACCAAATAATTATTGACATTCATAGAAAAAAAACTAATAAAATTGGAAAATGAAAATGTCTCTAAACAGTTCAAAACAAATAAAAATATTTTGAAAATTTTATAGTGTATAGAAAATTGAAATATAAACAACCAGTGAAAATCTCATATGTCGAAGGTCATTTGACTTAAAGTTACACCAAAAACAATGTCGTTTTCGTGGCAATTTTTACAAGATACTGAAGTTGAAGAGCGAAGCATTATTTTGACTAATTATCGTTTACAGAGACACAAAAAAAAAAATTAAAAAAAAACACAAACATAATTGTAAAATCAATACATACATCGTTCCACGCCCAGAACCTAAGATTAAAAATTATATAACTGTTTTAAATGTTTTTATACATTACCGCTGGAATTGGACATTTATTAGTTGGAACATTGAAACCCTCTAAAACGGTAAGCCATACATTTCCACCGAGAAGTTTTACAGTACTGCATGCTTTTTTTGCATTGAGAATATATGCATTTGGCACCCATCCGCCAGTTGAGCCCCAAGACGCAAGGTTACCATTGAGCTACAAATAAATACTTTATTACATTATTTAAGATGACTACAAACATTTACAATTCATGTAGAAATAAAAATGAATTACTCACATATCATAACTATAATAATACAATTGTTATGTTCACCAAGACTTTGCTATTCAGACACTTAGTTCGTGATAAATATAATTATAATTACGATTAATATTATAATTTATGAGACAGGGAACAAAAAAATAAAAAATGTTTTTACACCCAGGTAATTATTTCTAGTTAATTACAGATACAAATTAGTTTATCTGTCATCAAACGAAATTTTAATGAAAATATAATGTGCAGTCCTTGTCTCCGTATGGTCCAACCAATGAGGTAACAAGGTTTTAGTAATTTTATTATGGTAGGTAAAATAGGAAAATAAATATAATAATACAATTGTTATGTTCACCAAGACCATAATTATGATTAATATTATAATGTATGAGTTACGGGAATTAAAACATAAAAAGTTTTTTATACATTTAATGTCGGTAATTATTTCCAGTTAATCCAGTTAGGTAAGTACAGATACAAATTAGTTTTATGTGTCATTAAAAAAAAATGTAATGAAAAAATAATGTGCGGTCGCAGTCCTTGTCTCCGTATGGTGTATCCAATGGGATAGCTAAGTTTTTTTTAATTATGGTAGGTACTCACCAAGTACTATTAGGTATAGAATTACAGTGAAACTTTCACTTTATAATTATAATGAACTTGGATGGAAAATTAAAATCAATCAGTTAGATATTTTCGGCCATTCGTTGATTATGAACCAGTCAGAACTTATTCTATAATATATTGGAGGATCTATTTAATACATTTATCAATAAGTACCAATTTTTTTACCCATGAGATATCACAATACAAAAGTTTCTGTTTATTATGCAACTCTTAAATTAATCATTATAGGTACGTGTGATATGTACTTACTGTAAGAGTATCATCGAAAGGTATCAAAAGTGTCGCATTCCCTTTTAACTCGGTTAGAATTGGTGTCTTTTTATTCATATACCAATTAAATTGAATCGAATGGTTTTTTGTTGTTTCACACTGATATATTTTATCAAACTCCACGCGATATTCACCCTGTAATGAGTGGAATAAATATAATATAAACAAATTTAATTACAAAGAAATCACAAATATAAATTTGACACATTAGTGTTAATAAGAGAAAAAAGATATTATGTTTAATAAATCAAGCTGATTATTAATTTACCAGTGGCAAGTTTGGCCTAAAAAGATTTTCGGATTGAGAAGATGAGAAAAATAAAATAAGTCCGAACGTTTTGATTAACATTTTGCCTGTGATTTTAACAATTATAGAGTGTTTCATACTTTTACAACAAGAAGAATAAATAGGTAACTAAACAGACATGCGTTCTAAAATAAATTAATATATTTCAAATTATTGACATCCTTGATCTGTAACTGCTAAAAATTGCCGGAAATAATTATATAAATAAATTGAACCGGAAAAATGTGATTCAGTTGTTCCGGTATTTATAAAATTATCCATATATTTAAATAAATGGTAATAAAGGCACAAAAAGAGTTCGTGTGATACAGTTTTCACAAATTAAATAATTGTAAAATAAATAAAAACTTAAATTACCTATATTGTATTGGGTGGCCAAACCATGGCTCTATTCATACCCACACAACATACATATATTTATTATAAGTACAATAAATATATTTAAAAAAATGTTGATGGTTAATAAATATTTAATTCTTATTTATTTTTCATTTTTAAATATTATATCAATGTTTAATAAACTACGTTTGATCCATTTGGGGTTTTACAATAAATATTTCTATACAAATATTTGATATTTATTAACGACCATCTAACGGAGTGAAATATAAAATGGTCCTCTTCAGGACCACTAACAACAGAGAATAGCACGTAACATACACAAGGTATCATGACAAATGGTAGATTTTATAGAAGTATATTTAACCGGTATGTTTAGGAAAACCGCACCAAACCAACGGCAACCACTAGGCAACGGTGCTGTAATAATTGGTCATACCGAATAAAGACAACCAATCAGATTTACAATGGTGAATTTGCGGGTATATATACCTGTGCAATTTACCGAACAATCAGGGGTAAAGTTTACCTCATACTTAACCGTTCTAGCCCCGTCCCAACAACTTCGAAACTCACCATTCTAAAACTCTACGTCTCTCCAATTCTTTCTTATGCTGGCCCCTCTTGGGCACCTTTGATCGGTCCCTCACATTGGAAACGCATCGAAACTGTCCAAAACATAGATATTCGTACGATAACGGGTGTGCCCACCATCGTTAAAAACTAGGTTTTTCTAAAGTCTGCAAATTTCAAGTCTATCCAAAATTCCATTCACTCTGAATCAAAATCGATGTTCTACAAAAACTCCTTCTCCGCACATGCCCACATCCGATTCTTAGGTAAAACTCACCTCCCTCCAACCACTAAACGAATAATCAAACCCTACCCTTTAACATGGGTAGAACAACAACTTAATTAAATCATCTTCTAAACTTCCATCCACTAGTAGAGGCAAAAGCCTGGAATAGTTCACGGCTTAGCCATCCCTACAAATCAAAGCAAGAGAACAATCAGCAGTCTTCAACATCT
>NC_042495.1:27178304-27178484 GCF_005508785.2 Acyrthosiphon pisum
TAGCTGGCTAATTAACAATAACAGTATAATACATAACTATAGTATAATTGTATCATTTTAACCCTAGAGCACACGCTTCACGGTCAAAAAGACCGGGCTTTTAGAATTTTGATCATTGTTTCAAAAATACGAAATATTAACCTCACCTAATCTGGGTACCTTCTAATTAAATGATAAACT
>NC_042495.1:27178534-27184091 GCF_005508785.2 Acyrthosiphon pisum
AAAAATCAATTATATGTTATTTTTAAACTGTGTTTCTAATAATTGCTGATCGATAAACGAAATTGATAGTTATTATATTTTATTGCGACTTGTTAGTTGACTATGATTTACGTCATACTGTGTGTGACAAAAAGACCGTGTGCGTGTATTCTCGTGAATTTTTTAAATGCGTGTGATCTAGGGTTAAGCTATACACCTATACGTAAATTAGCAGGAACCGTAGTGCACAATATCGCAGTCAAACTGTTACCAGTAGACATAGAAAGACAACGACATAGCCAATGCATGGTTCATAGCTTACCTACTTGAATACGAAATTTCTAACTATTGAGTTCATTTTAGATTCTGAGTGGAGCGAAGGAGCTAGTACTTTATCAATGATGTTTATTTTCATTTTTACCAGATGGTAAAAAATATTATTATAATATGTATAAATAATTTCTACGCGTAGCTCTACAATATGGTGATAAATAATAAGTCTCTTATTGGGATAGAACCTATACATTTTACAAGTTACACTGCAAGTCCCAGCATGCAAGTGTCTATGAATAGAGCCATGGTTTGGTCACGCATGATATATAATATAGGTAATTTAGGTTTTTATTCATTTTACAATTATTTTATTTGTGAAAATTGTATCACACGAACTCTTTTTGTGCCGTTATGACCATTTATTTAAATATATGGATAATTTTATAATTACCGGAAAAATGTGATTCAGTTTTCCGGTTCAATTTATTTATATAATTATTTCCGGAAATTGTTAGGAGTTACAGATCAAGGATGTCAATCTTTTTAAATATATCTATTTATTTTAGAACGCATGTCTGAAAGTTACCTATTCATTATTATTGTTGAAAAACGTATGAAAAACTCTATATTTGTGGAAATCATAGGCAAAATGTTAATCAAAACGTTCGGACTTATTTTATTTTTCTCATCGTCTCAATCCGAAAGCCTTTTTAGGCCAAACTTGCCTCTGGTAAAATAATAATCAGCTTGATTTATTAAACATAATATCTTTTTTATATTATTAATTCAGCTAATGTGCCAAATTTATGTTTGTTATTTCTGTGTATTTAAATTTGTATATATTATATTTATTCTACTTATTACAGGGCGAATATCGCTTAGTGATTGATAAAGTATATCCGTGTGAAAAAACAAAAAACTATCCACTTCAAGCCAATTGGTATTTAAGTAAAAAGACATCAAATGTAACGGAGTTAAAAGGGAATGCGACACTTTTAATACCTTTCGATGATACGATTACAGTAAGTACATATTATATGTATACTGATTAAATTAAGAGTTTTATAATACACAGAAACTTTTGTATTGTGTTGTCCCGTAGGTAAAAAAATTGATATTGATAAATTTATTAAATAGTTCCACCAATATACAATAGTATAAGTCCTGAATGGTTCATAATCAACGAATGGCCGAAAATATCGAACTGATTAATTTTAATTTTCCATCCAATTTCATTATAATTATAAAATAGAAGTATCCTTGTAAGTTTATACGACTTTACTTAATAGTACTTGGTGTGCGTACCTAACATAATTACAAAAACTTAGCTACTCCATTGGTTAGGCCCTACAGGGAAAATAGAATCGCACATTATATTTTAATTAAAGTTTCGTTTAACGACACATAAAACTAATTTATATCTGTTATTAACTGGAAGTAATTACCTGGGTTTAAAATCATTTAAATTTTTATTTTTTTTCCCCGTTACTCACACATTATGATATTAATCATAATTGCGATCATATTTATCTCGAAATTATTGTCTGAAATTGCAGTCTTGGTGAACATAAAAATTGTATTATTATAAAGAAATGAGTAAATGTTTGTAGTCTTCTTAAATAAAGTAATACAGTATTTATTTTTAGCTCAATTATAACCTTGCGTCTTGGGGCTCAACTGGTGGATGGGTGCCAAATTCATATATTCTCAATACAAAAAAGGCATGCAGTACTGTAAAATATCTCGGTGGAACTGCAGTGGTTTAACTTTATGGAGGGTTTCAACATGTCAACTGATAAATGTCCAATTCCAGTGGTAATGTATAAAAACCTTAAAAAACAGTTATGTTTTATTTTAGAATAATTCAATTATAATACAATAATAACAATAATAATTTAAAATCTGATACGTATGCTAACTGAGCTAAGCTTGTATTTGGTATACTGAGTTATTCTATTGATAAATATACAATAGTAATAATATAATAGTATTGATTAATTTATACAATATTAACATCAATGTCTCCTTAGTTAGATATTTACAATTATACATAACAAATTTGATGAATACCTACACAATATATTCTTCTCAAGGTCATTAAGTATTGATTGTTTATATGAGTATTATTAATTATATAATTAATTTTATTAGATGGATTTTCACATAAATGTTGTATTAGACTCTTTTCATAATTTCCCAAATTGTTTAATATAGGTAGGTAACATGTAGTCGGGAGAACATCTTAAACTGGTTAATGTTACACTTTGTGATTTTATAAACTTCCCTGTCTATCTTCTATCTATATTTTCTAAATAATTGTGTATGTGCCATTGTAAAAATCTTATGAGAACTTGTCTAATGTACAAATTTATTGATAGATTGTATATTTGTGTGGCTTAATAACTAGAATGGTGGGTACGCTGACAGAAGACAATAAGCTTTTTCATTATTATTTCTTCGTGTTATATGTAATGTATTTATGTTTGTTTTATTTCTCCCTCCACAGTATGTTTTACCGTATGCTAAAATTGAATAAAATAATGCCATAAATACTCGTATTACAACTATTTTATTTAGAAAACAATTTTTTTTTTTAAATGGAGTAGATAAACTTTTTATATTGTTGTCAACATTCTGTATGTTTGTATTTGACAATTACAGATAAAAATTCATCGCTATTCCAAAATATTTAAATAATAATACCATAATAAACTGTTTTAGCTGGTTGGATTTATATTATATTTGTATATAATAAAGTTGTATCAATCGAGCAGCTGTAAGCGACTTGTGACTATTGGCATAAATATTTTAGGTATGTTAAGGGATAACACATTTTATTCAATCCAATTAAAGATATGCTGTATGGCACCGTCAACACTTTGTTTTAATTATACAATATAATTATTACGCCAATATTTAGTTAAAATAAATTAAGAATAATATAGGGCCAAGTGAATTACCTTGTGTGACTCCATAATCGTTGACATAACAATAATATCTACTATAATGTAAACCTAGTGTATTATATTGACCTAAAATATCTGGTTTATTCCTATCATCTATAAATCTAAGGGTTGTGGAAGAAACTGTTAGGTCTATACTAATGATATTTAGATTTAAATTTGATTTTCATAACATTGTCATGAGCAAATGACCTTGATATGAGTCTACGTGTATAATAGGTATAGGTGTAACATAGTATTGACAAACGTATAATTAATGCAATATTATTTTTTTGTTTGTTTACAATAATAATTAAAGTATATACTATCAGTAATTTAACTTGATTAAATTATAAAATGAACAATTTGAACACTTGTGTATCATAGTATTATGTGAGTTTGGGTACAATAATTGCAACAATTTTATGAACAATCTATTTTAATAAGATTCCAACTTTTTTTCTTTGTATTATATTTTTAACCTGTTTGGATCATGTTTCTGCTAAATATAAATGCGTATAAACTAATTTTTTTAAAAATTGTTGACTAAATGTGGCTAAAAAAAAAATCTAAATGTAGCAATTGTACCAGCTGTTAGAGTATAGTTATAAATGCCATCATTAAAAAAAATACTATATTGACAAAATTTTCTAACAAATACAAACATTTCAATTTTGACCATGTTATAATCGTAACGTGTTACAATTTTGCCCAGTAGCTTCTATCTACTTATGCATTTGTAACAAATTAGTTTTCAAAATGTTTGCAGGGCACATATATTACGTCAGGAATCGATATGAAGAAACTTGAAGATATGAACTTTCCCAAAACATATTTTTATGGAAAATATAAAACTGTGTGTCGCTTAAAAAATTTGAAAAATGAAGCAGTTGGCTGCGTTGTTGTTGAATTTAGTCTTATACGTCCTTGGGAAACACCAATTTGATTACTGTATATGAAATAATAATTGTATATGTAATTAACTTGACGTTAAGAAGACTATGTAATAAATATTTTTAACAGTCCCAACAGTAACTGATTTAATTCACATTCTATTGGGGGGGGGGGGGGGGGGCAATATTCTTTTGGTCCATAAATTGTACATTTGACTATTTAACTACTTATATGCCAAATACTATATATAACATACGGCCATACTAGATATATAATGATAATTATTATTATAGACGACCTAGTCGCTGAAAATACTCGAATACGCTAAATATTAAGACTTTATAAATATTAAGATTAAGGGGGGGGGGGGGTAATATCCTTTCGGTCCATAAATTGTACTTTTGACTATTTAACCACTTAAGCTAAATACTATGTATAATAAACAGCCATACGAGATATATAATAAATATTATTTTAGACGACCTAGCCCACTGAAAATACTCAAATGTGCCATAAATGACGTTTATAACAATTCTAAAGTGAATTTGTTAACTGCTCAAGGGCCATGATAAATGTGTCACGATTTTTGACACAAGTCGTCCCATATTATTGTCATATACCGTTTATCCGCGGAAACAGGTTTGGTATACTTACACTTTATCGCACATTACCCTTTAAACATATTTTAATTCTGTAATTTATTATAATATTTTATACACTCAATGGCATTATAAAATTGATGCACATGGATATAATTGAATTCACTAAATTATATTCTCCCTGTAATAAGAAGAATAATTATATATACAAATGTAATTACGAAGAAATCTCAAATATAAAGTATATAGTATATACATCAATGATAATTATAAAAAAACAATTATTATTATGTTTAATGAATAAAGCAGATTATTAAATAATTACTAATGAGTAATCATTGACAAGTTTGGCATAGAAAGGTTTTTCAATTGAGACAATGATAAAAAAAAAAAATGAGTAGGTGCCGACGTTTTGATTATAATTTTTCAATGATTTAGACAATTGTAGAGTGTTTCAGACGTTTTCAAGAGTAGGAACAAATAACAGACATGTGTTATAAAATATTTTGATATATCTAGGTGGATTTATATCCTTGATCAGTAACCTCTAAATATTGTCATAAATTGTTATGTATAAATATAAATTTTACATGGAAAAATATAATTAAGTTGTACCGGAAATTATAAATTAACAAATCGAATCATTGTTAAATTAATAAAAACAAAAATTATATCCATTTTATATATCAGGGTTAACCAAACCTTGACTTGGTTAAAATATAATAATATTGATATATTGAGTGCGATTAAAATACATGAATTGTAACCTCCAGAAGTGTATGAAAATCTATAAAAAATTGTATTAGAAAAGATAACAAAGAATGTCCGGAAATGATACATTTTCAAATGTTAACTGAATCGTAAAAAATG
>NC_042495.1:27184805-27188779 GCF_005508785.2 Acyrthosiphon pisum
CTTCTTAACCATCAGACACTTTGCGCATGAAACCAATTAATTTGTCGATTAACACTTTTAACGCCAGTGATGCCTTTACACACCAATTTCATATATATTTCAATGTTATCTAATTATTGTAGCATTTATTGTAAATATCTAAAATTTAAGGTGGCTATAAAAAACAAATATTAAAAAAAAATTAGTTGCTTTTTGAAATCGGTTATTTTTAGACCAAATTGACTGATATTTTTCCTGTAATTAGAGAATATTATATCATTGAATTCAAGTTTAATACAATCCATTATACATTAAACTACTTGTAACTTACTGTACAGCAGATTGACATTCACTTACACACTTTTTTTCGTGCCATTTTATTCACAGTAGTTATTATTTCAATATTAATAAACACGGTGCATTCAACAATAAGAATTTTTATTTAGTAGAATATTGTTAAGAAGATGTGATACCCTACGCAAAGCAGAACACGTGTAGCTACGTTAGTTTAAACTTAGAGTGAATTACCCTCTTATGAAACATAACTATTTAATCAAAGTTTTCATGTCGAATATATTTATGTAAATATTTTCAGTTATATTTATAGACTACAGCTCAAACATCTCAATACATCTAAACATATCAATATATTTTAAACTCATGGATATTATTTGCTCTTAAATTAGAATAGTGTAAAAAATCTTGTTTTATGTTCTTTACCACCCTAACCTACATTTTTATTAATTATTTTAATTTTTCACCAAACGGTCCATAATGTAATAATGAATATAACAGCTAGTGCTGAGCGACCAAATCGGTGGGCACAAAGCTTACTAAATCATATATTTTAATAATAACTGTTATGTAACTACTTCACGGAAATCTGCAACAGGTTCTCTGCTCAAGTGATTTTCTTTATTTATGTAACACCACCTTCATCTGCAGTGGACATTCGCATGTCTATAATGCACATATTGCAGTATAGGTACATCATAAGCAGCTAGTCAAGTCTGGAATAAAAATTTAAAATTCCTGGCAACAATTTTATGACGATGTGTGCCTTGTAATGAAATCAGTAATTAGGTAGGTAACTACACCACCGAAATTATTATTAAGCAATATTTAACAATTATTTGCCATGTTCACATAATTAATATATCAATATAATTTTTCTATATGGCTGTAAATGTGTAGAAAAAGGTATTGGACTATTTTGTCGTATGCGTTCCACCAAATATTGCATTTTACTATAACGATTTCGAACCACCTGCTATGTGAGCTCAGCTCAGCTATAAGATACCTATAACTACTGAAAGTATAAAAAGTATGTGAAACAGTGGCGGTAAGATATTCCATGGCCAGTCTGTTGCTTCAGCTACACATATATGATTTGATGGGTATGTGGGTAGTTGGATTCGGGTGGTTAATGATTATTGACTATCTAAAGACACAATTTATAAAGTGTAACATTAACTAAAATTAAAATGTTTTACCAACTATTTAATGAGTAGTTGTATAATAAATAATTAATAATCACTGAACATAAAACATCTTAAAAATAAAATTCCATAAGATTGAATATCCAATTATTAATTTTTTTGAAATTCTATCTGTCATGAAAAATGTTGGTAAGTTTGTTTTTGAAGTATCTTCTATGTATGTTTTAAATATTTTTTATCGCTAAAAAAATGTAAATACCTATCTTTAGACATAAATTATAAAATATAAAAAGGCAGTATAGGAAACCGCTTCGACTCTGGTGTACAGTACATTATATTACGAGATTTTAAGTTATAAGAATAGAAGTAAATGACATAACATTATTATAGGAGTACTGTTATTAGAAAAGTTATATAAATAAAATTAAAATTAAACAAATGGTTTTGTTAAGATTTTCGTAATTTTGAGTATTAAGAATAAGAGTATAACTAAACAAAAGAGTAACGTGGCTTAATAATATACTAAGGATATATATATATGAGTAGGAAAGTATAAAAATAAAAGCGTAGTTATATAAAGAGTACGGTAGGATAACTATATTATTGTAAGTGAACATAAGCAATTTTTCGATAAACAAAAGTATTTAATGGACAATAAGTCTTACTTAAAACGTAATACGAATAACCAAAAAGTAAAAGTGGATAGAACAAACATAATATCATATCTCAATAAAAATTTAAACGATAGTAATATCGTAAAATAATTATACATAGTTGACAATATATATATAGGTAGGTACACCCGTGATTATATATGATTATAGATAATGAAAAAAATTAGCACAATTCTAGATTCAAAAAAAAAATTAGTTACGTTAAATTATAAAGGACGCGAAGTAAATTTATAAATAGAACAATAGAAGACAAACCAATAATTAGACACAAACAGAACCTATTACCCAAAACAAGCAAAGAATTAATCTTCAACAATTTTTATAAAAAAATTCAGAAACGTATAGTACCAAATAAAGATTCCGTGTAATTATATGTAACATATTTACTGAACTAACAAACAATTCCATAGCATATTGTGTCAGTAAAGAATTTAAAATGAGTGCAGAGATTGCATAACAATTCAAAAAAATTCCAAATTAATCATATAAAAATATAAATAGGTAATGATAACGCGTTATACATCAAAACAAACCGTGATAATGTCATAGAGTACTATAAAGAAATACTTTAGAGTTTCAAGTAGCCACGAATTATATTAAACAATCACAACAAAAGACTAAAATAGTTATTCTAGGTTTTTTAATATGTAATTTCGTCCAAATTTGAACTTATAATGTCTATTAAAATAAACTGTGTAAATGTATTTGTTAGATTTTTTGGTAACAAAATAAGCTGCTTACGTAGAATCTTGTTTTAAACTTTCAATTCTTAGATATTAAAGTTGAATATTTTTAACATTTTTAACTACAAAATAATTATTTAAATTTAAATTTGAAAAATATTGTCAAAATTCGAGGTTTAATTGTTTATAAAAAAAAAATTGTGCCTATGAATTTTTAACATTTTTCATCTGCTATTGTAACAATATATCAGGAGCTTTGTATTACATGTTTACACTTTTTGGCCAAATAGATAAATCTTTATTGATATTTATAGAAAAAAAAACTAAAAACATTTAAAACTGACAATATCCGTAAACAGCTCAAAAAGAGTTAAATTATTTTCAAAATTTTATCGAGTATAGAAAATTCTAATATAAGCATTCAGAGAAATTTTCAAGTATCTACAGTCATTCGTTTTTTAATTACAATAAAATAATGTATAAATCCTTACATGAGAAATCACGTGAATATTAAATGTTGTAAAAATATGAATTTCAAACGCTCATAAAAATTTAAATTAACTTTCTTATAGACATACAGGTAGACAAACATATGATGAATCTTGTATTACATATTCAAATGTTAGATTTAAAAAGAAGATTTTTCATGATTATCTAACTCAAAATAATTTGCACATTTTCATCATTTTTACGTATTTTGTCAATATTTGAACTATGTGACCATGGATTTTTAATTTTTTCACCTGCCTTTTGTAACGAGGCAAAATGATTGGAATAATTATTTTGTAACGAAACAGCCCGCGCCATATAACGAAAGCTACAAGCGTGAAATAAGTAGGTCACAACGCCGACCAAGTTTGGCTTTTCGACAATTTACTCATCAATACAACAACTACTGATCGCGTAAAGTATTGTGATACTTAATATCTACCTACCAGATACTATTCAACACCTTTTACAACCCGTTAAATAATGTTAAAAATAATGTTGACTTTATTACCCAGATATTTCATTGACAAACGTATAATCAGTAAAATAGTATTTTTGTCTTTGTTTACAATACTAACTAAGCTATCACGAATTTAACTTGATTGAATTATAATAATAAACTATAAAATTAACAATGTGAGCACTTGTCTATTAAAAATATTAGATGAGTTTGAGTACAATTGTGACATTTTATGAAAAGTCTATTTAAA
>NC_042495.1:27188829-27191271 GCF_005508785.2 Acyrthosiphon pisum
CAATTAAATAAGACACGGGTTCTTATTACCACATAAAACGAGGGTTCTGGAAAAGGAACGTCACACACATAATATTTTATAAACCTTACGAATCAAAATACATATATTGTCGCCGTGCATGTCGACCATCGAACACTACCGCGGAGGAACATAAACCAGATGCAGAGAATCACTCCAAAAACCGTCGCATATGGTCAGTGATCAAATATATATATATATATAATAAATATATATACATCTATAATATAGACTATCCGAATAACATTAGGTAGGTATAATATAGTAGTAGGACGATTTCATGCACACTTCCCTCAAGAAAATACAAATTGATAACTGCTCAACACACACACACATGCGTACACTTACTTACAGTCTCTCTTAAATCAACACCTGTACACAAACCCATATCAATTCATTGAGGGATATTAGGTCATGTAGCGGGCCATTGAACATTCGTCCCTACAAAGGACAGCAGCAACCGGGATTACCACCTGCGTCCCCTCGTTCATTGAAATAGGTCGTCAACCCCGCGTGTTTATTTTATGCCACATATTTTCTTGCCACATCGTTGTTAACAATCATCACTTCACCAACCACCATACCTCCCAATAAAGCCTTAACAGCTTTATTTCTCCTACTACATAATTATTTAAATTTAAATTTGAAAAATGTTGTCAAAATTCGATCTTTAATTGCTTATAAAAAAAAATTGTGCATATGAATTTTTAACATTTTTCATCTGCTATTGTAACAATATATCAGGATCTTTGTATTAAATTTTTACACTTTTTTCACCAAATAGATAAAACTTTATTGATATTTATAGAAAAAAAAACTAAAAACATTTAAATCTGATAATATCCGTAAACAGCTCAAAAAGAGTTAACTTATTTTCAAAATTTTATTGAGTATAGAAAATGCTAATATAAGCATTCAGAGAAACTTTCAAGTATCTACAGTCATTCGTTTTTTAATTACAATAAAATAAGAAAATCCTTACATGAGAAATCAAGTGAACATTAAATGTTGTAAAAATTGTGTATGAATTTCAAACGCTCATAAAAATTTAAATTGACTTTCTTATAGACATTTTTTTTTTTTTTTTAAAGGTAGACAAACATATTATGATGAATCTTGTATTAAATATTCAAATGTTAGATTTAAAAAGAAGATTTTTCATGAATATCTAACTCAAAATAATTTGCACATCATTTTTACGTATTTTGTCAATATTTGAACTTTGTGACCATGGATTTTTAATTTTTTCACCTGCCTTTTGTAACGAGGCAAAATGATTGGAATAATTATTTTGTAACAAAACAGCCCGTGCCATATAACGAAAGCTACAAGCGTGAAATAAGTAGGTCACAACGCCGACCAAGTTTGGCTTTTCGACAATTTACTCATCAATACAACAACTACTGATCGCGTAAAGTATTGTGATACTTAATATCTACCTACCAGATACTATTCAACACCTTTTACAACCCGTTAAATAATGTTAAAAATAATGTTGACTTTATTACCCAGATATTTCATTGACAAACGTATAATCAGTACAATAGTATTTTTGTCTTTGTTTACAATACTAACTAAGCTATCAGGAATTTAACTTGATTGAATTATAATAATAAACTATAAAATTAACAATGTGTGCACTTGTCTATTAAAAATATTAGATGAGTTTGAGTACAATTGTGACAATTTTATGAAAAGTCTATTTAAATAAGATTCTAACTTATTTCTTTGGTTAAATTTTTATTCTGTTGCGTAAAATGTTTCTGTTATATATAAATGCGTATAGACTAAACTTTTTAAAAATGTTTGAGTAGATGGGAATAAAAATAATCCAAAAGTAGTAATTGTATACCAGCCGTTGGGGTACAGTTATAAAGGCCATCATTAAAAAAAATACTACATTGAAAAAGCTTTCTAACATAATCAATCATCCAAATATTGACGATGTTACAATCGTAACGCGTTACAATTTCAGCCAGTTACATGTTACCTACTTATAAAAATCAAACAAGTGCATGGACAAAATCAGACAGTAAGTGTCAAAAGATAATAGTAACTTCAATAGAAAATGGTCCAATGCAGTATTTAATTATTTGTGAGAGTGCATATCAAATGTGGGAAAAACTACTAAGTGTTTATGAACAAAAAATTGAGGTAAATTTGTGCTTACTTCAACAAAACTTTTTTAGTTACCTATGTAAAAAACCCTACAGATAACATTGCAGCATACATGTCTAAATTAGAGAAATTAGCTAACAATTTAAAGTTAGCAGGTGAAAATATTTCAGATAATATGTTAATAACAAAAAATTTTAATGACTTTACAAAAAAGTTATCAGCATTTTTATAGTGAATGGGATTCAATGCAATCTGTGAATAAAACAGTCAATTATTTAACAGGTCATCTATTATTAGAAGAGGCTC
>NC_042495.1:27192271-27215938 GCF_005508785.2 Acyrthosiphon pisum
CGGGAATTGCCCGTTTGCGCCAAAAAAAATGTATTGGTTTTTGGTACAGTCTATTTGCGCCAAAATAAAAAAGGTATGTTTTTTGTGACAGCCTATATTTGCGCCAAATTTATCTGTATAAACATTTTGCATTGCCAACTTGGTTTAATTCATATATTTTAAAGACACAGCGTACGGTATAAACTTATAACACTAATTGTAAGTTGTGAGTTATTATTATGTCTTAAAACTTGTGTAATATTAACTAGTATTTGAAAAAAATTATATAGATGATTATTATCTGAAAAAAAAATATTTTACTATCATTTATAACAAATGTGTAAGTAGTAAGTACTATTATAAGTTATAAAAAAATTTTTAAAAATGATTCAGATGAATAGCATTAACTTAATGCAAATGTAAATTCAAATTCAATCAACATTTTTACTATTTTTTTTTAATAAATAAACACTTTTTGGTACTAATGTTTAATATCTTGTACCTAATATTAATATAAATGTAAAAATTAAATTGAAAACCATTTTAAATGAATTTTATACTATAATTTTTGGCATTTTATATTCCTTTTTTTTTGCATTTTAAGTGCATATTTTGCATTTTCAGTGCATATTTTATTGCATTTTTTTTGACATTTTTAATGCATTTGTTAAGGTTTTTAGTGCATTAAATTCACAGCCCTGATTATAACTATTGTTACCAATAGCCTGGCATTTCAAAAATATAATTGACTATGATTCAAAATAAATGTGTATTATAATTATTATAATGTTAATATTAAAAATTAAAATTAATTACTTATTAATTATTATTATGCTGTAAAATTCGTGTCTTTAAAATATATGAATTAAACCAAGTTGGCAATGTAAAATGTTTATACAGGTTAATTTGACGCAAATAGGCTGTCGCAAAAAACATACTTTTTTATTTTGGCACAAATGGGCGATGCTTGTTTTTACTCTTCAATAAAACTTAATAGATTTTTTTACTTATACATTTTGATTTTTAGTAAACAACATTTTTGGGATTTTAATATATTTTTTAAGGTTGTTAGTTCATTAAATGTACAGCACTACAGCCCAAATAATAACATTGTTGTATTATGATATTTTTACAATATGGAAAATAGTACAATACTTAGATTTTGGTAAATCAATATTAACAATTAAATATAAATTATGCTATGGTACATTTATTTGTTCTGTAACTACGCCACATAAACTTACTCTTTTTTATTCAACCACTATAATGATAGTTATACCTTCTCCGCGTGTTTGGTTAGAATTATTTAGTAACACACTAATACATAAAAGGCATGTACTACCTACTCATGTATAATTTGGGTTGGATAAGTTTTAACCTAGGTATCCAAATTAAGAAATATTAATATTATATTATTATATAATTGAATGTGCAATCTAATCTATTAAATTAATAAAGATTTATATTTTCAAGGATTGTCAAAGTGATGTCGTATCAAAACATATTTTCAAAGATCTCAAAAAAGTGCTCGATGATATTAAGGTTGTAAGTTTCCTTATTTGGCTAATATTTTTTGGAATTTTTTATGGAAGTATTGCACTACCTATATTTGTTATGGTACGTAACTTTATTTGTTCGCATCTTGCACATTAAAGAATATCAAAAAACACTTTATAAAGGCATATGGAAGAACTGGTCATTAGGTATCACCCGGAAAAATATTCTTTGATTAAAACAATTCAAGGAACACTGTTTGCATCAAAATGTTTTGGAGGTGAAGCTCCATTTTTCTTTTTATCTGGTGAGTTACTCATCTACAATACAATTTTATTTATTCAGCGATAACAATTGATTAAATATTTATACTAAATAATAGGTAAAATCATCAAAAATGTTGGTCACCTGAATTCGATAGTAATTGGTCTTACTACACTATCGTTTAGATTTTTTCTATACGTTATCATTAAAGATCCAGTGTGGGTGTTTCCCGTAGAGTTGTTGAGTGGTCTAGGGTTTGCATTACCATATTCGGCAATGACAGCTTATGCATGCGTTTTAGCACTAGAAGGACTCAAAAGTACTGTCCAGGGGTTGTTTAGTACGGTCTTCCAAGGAGTAGGCAAGTATTTAATGAAATAATTAAACAATTTTAATTGCACGAACATTGAGGATATAAAATTAATTGTAACTAAATTTATAATCTTTGTTTAAGCGTGGGTCTTGGAAGTCTTATAACGGGTTACCTCTTCAACGAAATAGGGAGCAGCGAGACTTATCTCGTTATGAGTAGGTATATTGGCATTAGTTATTTGTTGTATACAGACTATTACTATCAAGATTATGGCTAGAACTTCAAAATCCCAAGAAAATAGTGACGTCCATTATAGCATAAAGTGAAGCAACATCCTTGAGGGTGTCATTACGTTCTCTCTGTGACTGTCATACTAACAAAAGTACAAAACACAGCGAATTTTACTTCAGAATAATATATTTTACTCTGTTAATTTTAATATTAGAAAGAATTTACTTAATAATTATTATAAAATTTAAACTTTAAAATTTAAATGTAATAATACTATTTAGAGCGTCACGCCTTCACGTAAATTGTTTTGATATTTTAATCTTTAAGCAAGTTTTGAGCATTTAAAAATATGCAACAAATTCTAATTTTACCTAACTACATCAGGCTCTAGATAATATTCTTACTTTTAAGTTTGAATAGTTTGATAATAGGTAAATAAGTAAATTCACTTGATTATTTAAAAATCATTTCACATGGCTAAAAATAATCAAGTAAAATAGATTATTCGCTGAACGCACAATTTTCCATGTTATGCGTTAGTAAGATGGAGACAACACAACCTCTTAATACATTTAAGTAATTGTAAAGGAAATCATTGATTATAATTATGTATACATTACAAAACTGTATAAAGAAACCTATAAAATGTTTTGAATAATAAAAAAAAATGTAATTTAAATATTACTATAAAAGATTCTATACCTAAGTAGCCTTGTTTTGTTTTGTTTTTATTAATATTAGAAGTCACAACAACATAGATTATTGGCTGTTTTGATATTGGTCCAAGGCCAACATAATAATTTTACACTCAATGTTTCAGACCGTCGGCGTTTTGTGTAGGCAATTTATGGTTGTAGATTTACATAAATTATTTATTTATTTATTATTATTATAATTGTAATTTTATGATTTGTAATTTTGATAGCATAAGCTATGTATAATATAAATCAGTGATATAAATAATATGTTTGGTACAAATTTAATGAACAAAAATGTGATATATAATTGAAAATATATTTAAAAAAAACGCGAATAATGAATATTTGTACACTATACAGTACCTACCTAATTGTCGCGTAGTATGAGTAATTAAAATAATAATAAATTATATGTACCATGTATTATATTGTGATTTAACACAATTTAATAAAAATAATTTATAAATATTAATTTTTTCTAAAAATAAACATTATTTTATAGGTAATTACAATTTTGACCAAATTTAAATCAAAATTGTTAGGATCCTCCTTTTAAACTTTAAAATAAACTTATAAATAATAATATAAATTGTGTAAGTTGTTGTGACTATTAATACTTTTTTGACTAGTAAATTTAAAACATAGTAGGTATATACTATATACAGAACGTTTACTTATTCAAAAATTTGTTACGAGTTCATTAAAAAAAAATTGCTTTCTATAATCGTTAATCATTGGACTCATATCGTGCGCACAGGGTACGCAGGTATAGTACTTATGTATAGTTATGCATACTTATGTATAGTATTAAAAAAAAATTGACCTATAATAGGTATTAATAATAAATTCCAAATTAATCATATCACAATATCAATCAGGTAACGCGTTATACATCAACAACAAACCGTGGTACTATAGTATCATAGATATATAATAGTATACTTTAAAAGTTTCAAGTACCCACAAATAATATTATACAATCATAACAATCACAACAAAATAACTAAAATAGTTATTCCAGGTTTTTTAATATGTAATTTCGTCTAAATTGGAAATTAAAATGACTATAAAAATAAACTGTGCTTATGTATTTCTTAGAATTTTTGGCAACAGAATTAAATATTTACGTGGAATCTTGTTTTAAATTTTCAATCCTTAGATATAAAAGTTGAACATTTTATAAATTTTTAACTACAAAATAATTATTCAATTTTAAATTTGATAAATTTTGTCAACATTTTAACTTCAAATGCTTATAAAAAAAAATTGTGCCTATGTATTTTCATATTTTTCCACCTGATATTGTAACAATGTATCAGGAGCTTTGTATTAATTTTTTACACTTTTTGGCCCAATAGATAAAACTTTATTGATATTTATATAAAAAAAAACTAAAAAAATTGAAAACTTACAATGTCCGTAAACAGCTCAAAAAGAGTCAAATTATTTTCAAAATTTTATCGTATATATAAAATGCTAATATAAACATTCAGTAAAATTTTCAAGTTTCTACAGTCATTCGTTTTTTAATTACAACAAAATAAGAAAATCGTTACATGAGAAATCGAGAGAATATCAAATGTTGTAAAAATATGAATTTCAAACGCTCATAAAAATTTAATTTGTCTTTCTTATAGACATTTTTTTTTTTGATAAAGGTAGATTATCCTATAAGGAATCTTGTATCACATTTTAAAATCTTAGTTTTAAAAAGAAAAATTTTTACGAATTATAAACTCAAAATAATTAGGTAATTTTCGTGATTTTTCCATATTTTGGCAATGAACACATTTTTAAATTATTAAAAAGTTAGGTGGGTAGGTATAAGTAATTGTTCATTGCCACACCTAAAAAAAATTAGTTCGGCGCCACTGGTGTCTCTGAACACTAATTAAGTAAATACCATGTCTTTATCATTTGAAAGAAGTGCTTAAAAATCGTCTCCTATTACTTTAATGATAATGTCTGATTTATTTAATGAATATGAAGTTATATTTTCATTTATAGACTTGTTAGGAAGTATTTATATAAAACTATAAAAGATTGAAGCATTCTAGTGTTTTTTTTTTTTTTGTGAAAAACATGCTTTTAAATCATTGATGGCATTATCTAATAATGTAATAAATATGGCTAATTTATATATTCTTCTGCAGTATTATTTGTTGGATAATTTGCACGATTCGTTGGTCTTGAACAACTCCTTGGAATTTTCAAATTAACTTTTTGAGTTTTAGCCATACTCTCAGACGATTTATAAATTCTATAAACCTAGTAGAAACATTTTCTCGGCATTCTGACAGAAAATTTAGTGTATCATTATATTGGCTGCTTCATGTAAATCAATAGACTCTTTTTGAAAACATTTACTTAGTGGAAGAGTGTAGTTAAGCATACGACTATACGCAAGGTCGAATTAAGAACCTATTGGGCCCCAGGGCTGAAATTTCATATGGCCCTTTTCACTTTTGAGAAGACATGTTTTAAAAAGCCGCTCGCAGGAAGATACATTTTTCTAACTATTTCACAAATTGACAATTACATTATAAAATTATGAAATGAATAGGTACCTTTATGTAATTTATGTCTATAAAACTACTAATTGTAGTATAATAAAACTTAATACTTCATATTTCATTAATTTAAATTCAAATTTTCATAATAACTTATATTTTACATTTATTAACAGTATACTCATTTACAACAATTAACAAATATTAAATAACAGTAAAGTGCGTCTTTTCTATTTTTCTACCATAGTGCTTTTGTATGTATTAATTGTGCTTTCGTATATTTAAAAAACTATAAATGGTTTTTAAAATATAGAAAAACTAAAATTGCCTTATGCCTATATTGTATAGTAATACCTATTATAACTGAATAAACTGAATATACTGTGATTTGATATCCATTATATTATAGAATATAGATTATATAAACTGCATTTTTATTTATTTCATCTATTAAACTTATTTTTTATTTTAAAAATAAGACGTATCGCCACCCAATTTTAAAGCTTACGCAAACAAAAAATGGATCGCGACCCACCGGTTGAAGACCACTACTATAGAGTATAGTTGCACTGCAGAATAAAATAATGATCCTAAATCCTAATCGACCGTAAAAACCACGGTCTAAGAAGATTATATAGAAGATATCTTCCAAGACCGTAGTACAAACTGTTCCAACCCCACCAACCTCTGTAGTAGTCTGTGCTAACTGCTAATTACCTTAGTCGTCAAAACCTTAACCAGATAAAAAAAAAAAATGTATGATATAAAATGAAAATATTTATAACGGTGGGCATATAAATGCGGGCGATTACGATAAGAAACGACGACCGGTATCCGTCACGTCGTTAATCGGAGTGATTAGAAATTACCTAATTATAAATAGAACGATCTGCAAAACAATGTATAGTTATTTATTATTATTTATAATGTACATAAATAATAAAAAAGGTGGGTAAGTGGATGTCGCTCTGCTGTATAGTAGGTTACAAGTGGGTCACTGTATAATGGATAGCATTAAATTTGAATTCAATGATATAATATCACTGTATAAGAAAAACGATTCTGAGCGGAGACGGTTTGTCAGTCTAGGTATTAGACATACCTATTATAGGTATACTTATCTATAGTATTAAAAAAAATTGACCTATAATAGGTATCAATAATAAATTCCAAATTAATCATATCACAATATCTATATAACTCAAAATAATTTGCAAATTTTCGTGATTTTTCCATATTTTGTCAATTTTTGAACTTTAAATGCTAATAAAAAAAAACTGTGACTAAGGATTTTTAATATTTTTCAAATGTCATTGTAACAATATAGTAGGAGCCTTTTATTAAATTTTCAAGTATTTTTACTCAACAAATAAAGTTTTATTGACATTCATAGAAAAAAAGGTGGGTAAGTGGATGTCGCTCTGCTGTACAGTAGGTTAGAAGTGGGTCACTGTATAATGGACAGTATTAAATTTGAATTCAATGATATAATATCACTGTATAAGAAAAACGATTCTGAGCGGAGACGGTATATCAGTCTATGTATTAGACATATAATATATACTTATCTATGGTATTAAAAAAAAGTTGACCTATAATAAATTCCAAATTAATCATATCATAATATCTATTAGGTACTTATAAGTTATAACGCGTTATACATCAACAAAAAACCGTGGTAAAATCATAGATATATAATAGTATACTTTAGAAGTTTCAAGTACCCACGAATAATATTATACAATCACAACAAAATAACTAAAATAGTTATCCTAGGTTTTTAATATGTAATTTCGTCCAAATTTGTACTTAAAATGACTATAAAAATAAACTGTGTAAATGTATTTTTTAAATTTTTTGGTAACAGAATTAATTACTTATGTGGAATCTTGTTTTAAATTTTTAATTCTTAGATACAAAAATTGAACATTTTATAAATTTTTAACTACAAAATAATTTTTCAAATTAAAATTTGATAAATTTTGTCAAAATTTGATCTTTAAATGCTTATAAAAAAAAATTGTGCCTATGTTTTTTTAATATTTTTCAACTGATATTGTAACAATATATCAGGAGCTTTGTATTAAATTTATACACTTTTTGGCCCAACAGATAAAACTTTATTGATATTTATAGAAAAAAAAACTAAAAAAATTGAAAACTGACCATGTCTGTACACAGCTCAAAAAGAATCAAATTATTTTCAAAATTTTATCGTATATAGAAAATGCTAATATAAACATTCAGTAAAATTTTCATGTATCTGCAGTTATTCGTTTTTGAATTACAACAAAATAAGAAATCGCTACATGAATATCAGTGAATATTCAATGTTGTAAAAATTTGAATTTCAAACGATCATAAAAATTTAATTTGACTTTCTTATAGATATTTTTTGTTTGATAAAGGTAGATAATCTTATAAGGAATCTTGTATTTCATTTTAAAATCTTAGTTCTAAAAAGAAAATTTTTTACGAATTCTTAACTTAAAATAATTTGCTAATTTTCGTGATTTTTCCATATTTTGTCAATTTTTTAACTTAATGCTAATAAAATAAAACTGTGACTAAGGATTTTTAATATTTTTCAAATGTCATTGTTATAATATAGTAGGAGCCTTGTATTAAATTTTCAAGTACTTTTACTCAACAAATAAAGTTTTATTGACATTCATAGAAAAAAAACTAATAAAATTGGAAACTGAAAATGTCCCTAAACAGTTCAAAACAAATCAAAATATTTTGACAATTTTATCATGTGTAGAAAATGGAAATATAAACTACCAATCAAAATTGCATGTCTCTATAGTCATTTGTTTTAAACTTACACCAAAAACCAAAGTAGATTTTATGAAAAAATTAATTTTTCTTTTGTTTTTCACGGCGCTTTTAAAAATTACTGGGAATTTTAAATTTTGACCTTCACAATGGACCAACAATATTCACTTTCCCATCGAGCAAGATATTGAAGTTGAAAATCGATGCATTATTTCGACTACTTATCGTGTACAGTTGTGTAGTCTGTATCTGTATTACACCAATTATTAATAAATAATAATTATAATATTATTCAAAGCCATCGAGTTCTGCAGATTTGTTATGAATAACAGAAAACTCAATAGCGCCAAGTTCCATGCCAATGTCCGCGTTTCATAATGTGTGTTACGAAAAATAATATATTCTACCTTTCCCTTACCATCAATACCAGTTTCCAACAAAATAGTTTATATACCAATAATAAATGTATTCTCATTTTTATTTAACTAAGCAAATGTTTATTTAAGATTTTGATAACATTTTCCCAGACAAATAAAATTACAGTAAAGTTAATTTATATACATTTTAAATAAATAAAATAGGTTACCTTCACTAAATAAAATAAAAATAATTTTTAAATTGTAAAAATAACTAAGCAATAATAAGGATCTCCGTGAATCGGCATTCAACTGGATACTGTAATAAAAATACCTGCGCTAAAAGTAAAAGTTCGGTGTATTATTTTTCATTATAGCATGATTAGGTACTATTTACAATTTACAACGTCAATATTTCTCTTAATTCTTGAGAAAATTTTCCCAGAATCTTAATTAAATATTTGTGTAAAATGAAAAAATATTGTAATACATGTATATTAATATTTAATTATACCTATAGAAAATATAATTTTGGTAAAAACGGGTATTGGTAGGAAATGGGAACATACATTTTTGGTGGAGACGTGCTATGCCCTAATATAACATTATAGGAGTAATAAAAATATCACAATGCAGATATAATATTATACTTCAAGTGTAATTATGTTTGGTAAATTAACAATATAATATCACTGACTATATCCAAACGTTATGGACCACATTATATTAAATTATGAGTTTTGAATCAATAGTGTTATTGTTGCGTACAAAAATAAATGTATTAGTAATTAATAATAAATGCTTCAAGTGTATGTACACGTCATTGCCTCGTATCATATACTTACCACAATCGTAGAAAAAAAAACTAAGTTTTATGAGCAGCAGATTTTTGTTAATATTAAATTTGTAAAACATTTCTAACAAGATTGACCGTATTTTTTTAAATTGTATTATAATAAAAGAAAATTGTATGGGCTTTTTATAATAAATCTACAGTTCAAATTTGTATTAAGTGTAGTAATATAATGCAACGGAAACAAAACGCGGTGATCGCGGCGAGTAGCCGATGTGATACGCTGGCTCGGCAGACAGAGAAAATATCGTCCTGCCGGCTGCCGTAGGTCGTTACGGAGATAATTGATCATCGGTAAGTGGCAGCGCTTTCAGTGTGATGTAACGATAAATATTAAATTATCCGCCAATACGGTTATGATTACTGGTTGTAAATTGTAATATCATATAGTGTAGTTCCGTAGTCTCTATTTTAATATTTCGTATACTTATTGACAAATTGTTATTATTTAGATTATATCGCACTCGATAATGTAGAGTGCGACATAGCGATACGAACAATTTAGAATTGAAATTAACATGCAGTGTAGCAGCCTAGCAGTCGTACAAACGTACAATTATTCAATGGTTGTACATATATTGAATTATATAATTTTTTTTTTTATTGCGAACTTAAACCCGGCAACTACGGTCATTAGCTGTTTTTGTTGCTTTATAGGAGGGGGGCGGTTGGTTAAAACACGTTTTTAGGTTTGGCAGAATTTCAAGTTGGGCACCAGTAGGTTTCTGCCATGCCGGGTGGGACACTGTGCCTGAAGAAAAATTCCACCCGTGGCCTGGTTCGAATTATATTATTGTTAAACACGACCATTACAATAATTTGTTGTAATCCTGCAATAATTTGAACTGCAGTTTTAAGACGAAATAAATATATACGGGTTTCCAAAATTTTAGGTAGGTACTTACCTATGTACCGTATAATGTTTATGTATGCCATTCGTGCCAATCTGCGGTTACGAATTATATTGTTTTCGAACATAACCACAAATGAGTTAATGATTTATTCATAACTTTTTTCTATAATTCTAATACTGGACTCTGAAAATATTAAGAAATTCAAAATTATCTATGGTGTTGTTCAGTTGATTTTTCATATATTTTAACTACGAGTATACTATAGACACGCGGTGTTTGAGTCTTGTATCCGATTATACAGGAATTAATTTGCCTATTTTGTACTTCTTAGGTTATAGTTGTTTTTGATAGTTGTTCGAATGTTCGAATATAACGTATGCAATAATTATAGCCGTTAAACTCAATGATTTATAATAGTAATAATAATTGTTCAAACATTTAATTTAATTTATATATTAAAGCTGACATGGCAATGCTTTGCTATTGCTATAGGTTTTTGTTATATTGTCAACTGCTTCTGGGTGTAGCACGCTGTGGAATCAATGTATTTTTAAGTGTAAACTATATTATATTTTTAATTTATAGCCATCCCGACCGTCGTTGTTCGTGAGATTCGTTTGTGATTAATGATTAAGCGAGCTGCAGTTATTATCAGGTAAGCAATCTATACCAGTATACCTGCGGTACAGAATCCGAACCTAACCTAACCGTACTAAAATCCTATTAATAAAAAAAAACCAAACATTCGTATGAATGGATAAAGAAGAAAAAAACAATGTGAAAAATTGTTCCACCGAAACCGTGGTTCGAACTCGAGACCAGTGTTTGAATCCCTGTTTGAGGACCTTCCCAGGTTGGATCGGATGAACGGTTTAGGAAAGCATAAAAGACATAGGTACAAACATTGTTAGTCTTTTACATATTATATAGATTATAGATATTCATGTTAATTGTTATATGTGCACGATTTAATGATGTACATATAATTGTACTTTAATAATACTGAACAAATCCGTTGTGTAATTTCTATTTCATTTTATATCAATTATTATTTCAGAAATAAATTAAATATTTCTTTATAACCTCACTACAGGTTATTATTGTGTCAGAATAATTATGTTAAAATCAAAACTTTGTTAGCGTACAAAATTACAAACACAAGAAGCGATTATTTAATAATAAAAACTTTGATGTAATGCTGTAATAGTAAATTATATTGCGTGGCAAGGGCGACAAGTGATTTATTTCAGTCGTGGGCAGGGTTGTTAAAAAACACGTTTTTTAAAAAAAAAAAACAAATAAAACGTTTAAAACAAAAAAACGTGTCTTAAACATTTTTAAAGATGGTTTTTTTACATGTTTAAAACATATTTTAAACAAAAAAAAATCACGTTTTAAACATGTAAAAAAAACCTTTATTTCAAAGTAATCAAAGTTGAACACAGTATATGGTATATCGGTTCAAGTAAGATCTACATCGTGATTCGTGATTATTATAAAAGAAAAATATAGAAGAGAAACTCGATCAGCTGATCGGGGTCTTGTTTGCCTATGATCTGAAGTCTGAACCTCCGAAAAACATGAAAACGTTTCCACGCACCAACGAGTAACGACCAATAAAATTGCAGGCGCATTGTATCGTGTTCAGTCAGATATTGTACAATAAGTGAAGCAACTTGTATTTGGTTAACTCTAAAAAAGTATTTTGAAACAGAGGTTTTTGATGAAGATATTTTAAAAACGGTTACTCATCGATTTGAATTAGCTATAACTCCCTATCATTTACTTGGTTATATTTTGGATTCTAGATTTAAAGGAGAGCATTTAAATCAAGAGTAAATGGATAAAGCATTAAATTATGCAAACGCATATTATTCTACTGTAATGGCAGAAATCATAACTTATCAAGCCCAAAGTGCACCATTTTCAAAATATTTATTTGAAGAACATACAGTTTCAACGATTTCTCTATTAATATGGTGGACATCGTTAAAAAAACATATTACCTATGTTTTATTCTACTTAGTAACGCAACTTTTTACTACTTTATATCATCTACGGAAATCGAAAGATTATTTTCAACTTTTGGATTAGTACACAGTAAACTAAGAAACCATTTAGGTGTTGAAAAAGCGGGCAAACTAGTATCAGTATTTAAGAGTCTAAACACTATTCCAAAATCAACCAGTGCCCAGTAGTAATATTGAATAGATATTTTATAATACAAGTTATCTATTAACTATTGTCTATTGGCGATTAGTATAAATATATAATAATTAATAGTGTAACTGTTTTATTGTTTTTAAAGTCTAATATTTAAAATTTAAAATTATTAATATTATTTTTGTTAGTATATACTATGTACAATAAATAAAATACAATATGTCAATATGGTTATATCGGATATCTTAATTTATTCCTATAGGAAATTGTAAATGTATTTAAGAATTAAGAAATATCAAATAATATCCTATAAGTTTTACATTATTTTAATTCTAGTCTTAGTTATTTTTAAAAAAAGTGTTTAAAACATCCAAATAAAAAACATGTCTTAAACATAAGTTTAAAACGTTTTCAACAATATCAACGATGTTTAAAATTAATTGTTTTAAACGAAACTTGTACACTGAACACGATACAATGCGCCTGCAATTTTATTGGTCGTTACTCGTTAGTGCGTGGAAACGTTTTCATGTTTTTCAGAAGTTCAGACTTCAGATCATAGGTACCTAAACAAGACCCCAATCAGCTGATAGAATTTCTCTTCTATATTGTTCTATTGTAATAATCACGAATCACGATGTAGATCTAACTTGAACCGATATACCATATACTGTGTTCAACTTTGATTACTATGAAATAAAGGTTTTTTTACATGTTTAAAACGTATTTTTTTGTTTTAAACATTTTATTTGGTTTTTTTTTTAAAGAACATGTTTTTTAACAACCCTGGGGTGATGTTGCGGCACTATCTCTCCGCCGTTCAATCGCGTGGACAAAATTGTTGGCGTAAAGGCTACACGGTCTGCCGCGCAGTCATCATCTTATTCCGCGGCGGGTATAATTCTTTTAATTTCGTGTAGTTTAGATGATAATTTAACCCATTTGTTTTCCCATTGGTCATGTATGTCATTGGCTATGATTCTTTTGACGTCTTGGTATGAGAAGTTCAGGTCTGTAAGTGGACAAGTTTGGCGGTTTAGTTTGGCCATATTGTTATAGATACTGGATATTCATAATTTTTACATTTAAAATATAAAAAATTAAAAACTTTTTATTATTTATTTATTAACGGGCGGAGCCCTATACAACAGTTTCACAATATATATTTTACAATTTACAATTTAAATAATTAATACAAATAACACACATAGGTTTAAAAAAGATAATAATAACAATAATTATATAAGTATAATGGTAAGTATTTAGAATTATAAAGAAGTAGTGCCTAATTTTACCAGTCTTAATAAATGGTTCTCTCATTGGCCAACCTCATCATGCGGTGTAAAGGACTATTTCTCCCATAATTTGTAGTGTGCACAGGAACTACGAAAGGAACGTGGTGTCTAGTAATGCGAGAAGGGCGTAATCTCGTTATTACTGATATTACAAAAATATAAAATTATACTTTATGCAGTAGTCAATAAACAATATTCACAGCTTATGTTACATTCTACTTTTAAAAAAAGTTGGACAAGTGGTTACCGCTCTGCTGTACAGTTGTTGTAATGGATGTGTTATATTTGAATACAATGGATAAACCATTGTATACTAAAACGATTCTGAGTGGTTGGCGTAGTCCTTAAAATATTATTATTTTTATTCGTTGCTATATGGTGATAAACAAAGCGTTAGAAATTAAAATCCCATTTTTAGTGGTTTTTCGTAATTTTTCAGTAGTTTTTCTCCACGCTTGCTAAAACTACTCGGAATTTACCTCCCAAAAGTACCAACTAGATTCACTTTTCTATCAGAAAAGATGCTGATCTTAAAAATTGAAGCATGCTTACTATCCAAAATGTTGCTGACAGATAGAAAAAACACACATCATTGTAAAACCAATACAATCTTTCACTCCGCTCAGAATCTAAAATATCAGAGGCGGGAGTCCAGGCTCCTGGACCCCACACAGTGACGGCTTTATCATATAGTTTGCAAATATCAGACAGTGTATACAGCTATGAAATAAAGATTGTGTATGGTACTCTTAGATCCTCTTCAATTTGAAGTCTACTTATGTATGATAAATATTATACTTGATCGATATTTATGTTTTGATTCCTCTATTTATGCAATTAATTTCTTATTCCGATTTAAAAAGTAGTTTACAACTATTTGAATGACACACATTATAAGTGCGATGAAACCGATAAGTCGAAAAGCCATTACGCTGCCTAAATGGCTAAATGTGTAACCAGCTAATGGTGCACCCAAAGAACCTCCTGCAAAAGGAAAACATATGATATCAATAAATTATTAATATAATATTTTAAGATGATCCGTTGATGTGTCTTCGCTCATTATTTCCAAAAGTTTTTTGAAAATAATATTTTTTACATAATTAATTGCATGAAGTCATTGCAAAAAGCATTTTTTTTTTAAAGGTGTTGTTATAATTTTAAAAAAATGTTTACTTTTTTGAATGACGACATATTAGATATATTGTGATCTAAGGACAACATACATGTATAATTTCATTCGTTATTACTTTTCGAAATAATGTAAGGTAGACACTGGATCACCTTGTATAGGTAATTAGAACTTGAATATAGAATAATGTTACAAACCGAATCCTTGAAACGCCATCGAAAACAACCCTTGGACTGTACCTTCGCTACCGACAGGGGCAATTTTGGCAGAATAAGATATTCCAGCAATGTAGCTCAATCCAAACGTAATACCATTTAATAACTCTACAGGCAGTACCCAAAGTGGGTCTCGGATGATCGAATACAACAGAAATCGCAACGCGAACATGGCGAATGATATCGAAAACGCTGTCATATGGCCGGTACGCTTGATCAGGTAGCCTGAAATGTAAAAAGATGAAAAAAAAACTGCAAGTCTTTTGATTTTTTTGTTTACATATTGTGTCATTCATCGATGTATACTTATAATATGGACTATAACGTAGGTATATTTTCTTTAAAATACATCTTTTGTTTTAAAGAAGTAAAGTTGAACTACCAATTAATATTATCATTATTATTACAGAAAAATAAATAATACTTAGGTATTTATTTTTTATTATAATTATAAAACTAATTAATGTACTCCACCTAGTTATTATTGGTGGTGGTAGCATAGATTAATAGGTATACATTTGGCACCTTTTTCTTTAAATGTCATTACTCGAAATGGATATTATAAAAAAAAATGTTCATATCGTTAAATATTAAAGCACCTATGTTTGGAAAATTTTTTTGTACTTCTTAGTGAAATAAACATGTGACGAAATTCGTTTCTTTTTAACTTAACCGCATAATATAAGTTGCCTTGTCAATGACAAATAATAAAACGCTGTCGAGTTTAACACCCTCTGGCTATAATAAAAACATGGGTTGATCATTATAGTAGTATCTAAGTAATTTATAATTATTTTTTCTATAATATCAGTATAAAATAAAAATGATTACCCGGGCTACCAGAATGTTTAAATTGTTGAACAATTATTTCTACACAAACGATCAATCACACAAACAAAATTACCTTAAAATGAAAAATAAAAGAATACAATGCGTAGAACTTCTATTTTTTAATTCTCTGATATACCTATATGAATATAATTTTTTTTCGTTGGTTAGCGATTTTAATAAACCATACTAAAAGTTATGTATTTTACATTAGAATAGGTATGTTTCCTAAATTTTAGTAATGTGGATTATGGCTATACATAACTATACAAGTGTATACTTACCAGATAAATAGAAAAATGGAACTTCCCCACCTAAACACTCAATTGTAAGAGAAAATCCTTCGATTGAGCTTAACATCGATTTCCGTTCAGGGTGATAAATTGTGGCCAAATCATCGACATACCTATAAAATAGAATTCAATTAAATTGCAATAATTTAGATAATCTTAAAATATTTGTTTTTAAGAAACAACGTGTTGAGTAAAGCACCGTATTTATTTTTACATCTTAAACTATTAGGATTACTTGTTATGACCTTAGAAAAATGTATAGTGTCGTTTTAATTATTTTAAAATTGACCAATGTTGTTTTATATTAATTTTGAATATTACTTTAACAGTCTCACAGATAGTTAAGGCCATTAAAAAAAAATTTTAAATCTGAACTATATTTTATTGTATAAAGTTATTTGATATTTCAAATTATATTTATGAAGAATTTTTCATTACTGCTCTACACCTCTAACCCTGGTATTTTGAATCGTGCAGGTTTAACATTTTAAATGTATTTAATACACACGTGTTTATACGTACGACCTACCATATTCAATATTGTATAATGTACATATTTACATATAGTATCAAAAATATTAATTTTGATATACTCAGTGGCGTAGAGTGAAACTTGGTGGCTCTAGGGATATAAGAGACAGAGGCCCTATTTAAGGGTGCCAATATAATTTTGTCCACAAAAATATGTTCTACGAGAATAATGATAATGTTCTGTAGAACCAACCAAATTTTATAATTTTATAAAAACCAGCACCAATATTAATTATTAAATAGTGATTCTATAGGACAGCAGTACAGCACAGTTATTCCGGAACGTGTGTGTGTCAAATTTACGCAGTTTTCGGGGACTGTACAGGCAGCCGGAAAAGAATCGAAAAAAGATGTGCAGTAATGATTGCAGTGTCTTAGTGCCATCGCCTGTGCACTCAGTGATTTAGCAAATACTGCGGCAAAACTGTGCAGTCCAAATTCTCCGATAAACCGGAGCGTGTATGAAGACGCGTCTTCGTCGACGGAAATTAGGAAACATTGTGCAGGTTAAACTGCGCAGTCCGGCCTTTCCAGAAAACCGGAAAGTGTATAGCTTAAGGATTGTACGGACTTAAGGAGACGACGACGTACGATGTACAAATCACAATATTTTCATTAATAGATTATAGAGCTGTCTTAGAAATAATATTCTTTGAATAGCTGTGCTGCGGTTACTGCATACAAGCATTGATTTTATAATATACCTAAGTTATTTTTTTAACTAACCGCCAGTTTGAAATACCAATGACGTATATAATTTAATAATATACAAGATAATAAACACCACAACTACACATTTTTTTTTAGAGGTTCAAATCAAATTATATTCAACATACCTAAATGTAATCTTAATTTTAAAAAAATTGTTCAGTATTTTTAAAAATGTAATGATAAAAGTCCTGTGGCCGCCCAACTTGGTCATACCTTGGGCCTTAGGGGCCCTGGTGACCCCGGACTAAGTACGTCACTGGATAATATACTTTGTAGTGAGTACCTCAAACTCACTTCACTGTTTTTATATTATAATATTATAATATTATATTATTTCTCCCAAATAGTACAGAATAGGATGATGCGAATTAGCGAATTGACATTGGAGATTTGTCATTTCTAATTATTTAAATTGTTTTCAATGCATATTTGTTTGGTGAAAATTTTAATTTTTATATTTACTTTTT
This sequence comes from Acyrthosiphon pisum, assembly GCF_005508785.2. Lineage (NCBI taxonomy): Eukaryota > Metazoa > Arthropoda > Insecta > Hemiptera > Aphididae > Acyrthosiphon > Acyrthosiphon pisum. The sequence continues at coordinate 27,210,237 of NC_042495.1, forward strand.
CTTATATGAGTAATATAATATATTTTGTTATCTGTACTTATTAGGCCGCTGCCCGTTCTGTTGTAAAATAAATATATGAGATAGTACCTACTTAGTATACTAAAACGATTCACTTTTGAAACCTAGATAACTATGAAAATGTATAAATATATAATAAACTTAACTTCCTCATAATCATTGTATAACACTTATTCACGTGCTTTAGCCTATAACATATAGATTAAAGTGGATGGTTACGCGTGCAGCACTTTGGTTCGATTAAAATTTAAAATGTTTTTATAGTTATATAATATGTTAATGTATGCACATATTTACCAGATAAAATAAAACCAAATGTACGCCGTGAAGATTCCACCGACCGTTGCCCAAACAAGGAAAACGCATACTTTAGTGTTTTTTAACACTACTTTCACGTCCCTGAGTACGTTTGTTGTTGGTCCATCGGTTTCGGGTACCTATATTATATCAAAAACAATGAAAATAATGTACACGTGCCACAAACGGAAATCAATTTGTGGGTATCGCGTAATTATCCGTAAAACATGGGTCAATCTTTAAACTGCTCTAACTTGATTTTTCTAGGAGTTTCCTTTTTGTCTCTCTATGATTTTCTCAGAAAACCCTTTCTTTTAGTTTCCATTTTACAAACCAATAGTAAAGTAAATATTACAAAATCACCAAACAACACATTACAATAAAATAAAAAATAAATAAATTCACTTTTATTAATTAAGAACGTTAAGGACGTAGGAAACTGTACTTGTATCAGCCTATTAACCCATTAATAATATTATATTTTATTATTGTGTACAGTATATAAATATTATGTACAATTTATTTTCATTACATTTTTATTGTTAGACAATAAGCTGAACCTAAATCTAAAAACAATTTTCCACTCACGCGTGATCATACAAAAATACAAAATATTTATAATTTGTATTTATACCGATTTTATTTTAAATATATAATAATAATAACAAATTATTTTTGAGCAGTGGCCCACCGGGAAAATTCCCGGTATCTCGCGGTCCAGTCCGCCACTGGTTATAGATAATGAATTTGTATAGAATTTTGACATATAGACTTGCTACAACAATATTTGTCTATTCGTTTATTTTTGTTGGTAAAACATATTTTAGAGAAATAGTTATTAGCGAATAAAATTTAAAAAAACAAAAGGTTACATTTTCTGAATGATAACAAATATAAAATAAAAACCATATCTTTTAATAGTTTAATATTTTAATTTACTAAGGCCTAAGGCCGGGCAAGGAACCGATATCCGATATTCTTTTACTAGCAGTTTATTTCTAATAGTCGATAGGTAATACAATATTTTCGTTTTTACGATAACTCTCGAAACATTTTATCGTAAATTACTAATTAGTTTATGTCATTACCAAAAATCTAGGTATCGATAATTACTGGTATATCATAAATTTAACAAGATACCTAAATGGGTAAATTTAGAAAAACAAAACTTTATTACGTACCCGGTTATGATTAAATACTATAGTCTATACGAAATAATGATCATTGATCACACTATCATTCAATTTGTAATTATGTATCTCGATGTTTGAGATTGTCTAAAATTATGTAAAAAATGTTATAAGATAATACGTGGACGTACCTTTAAGTTAAACGCCACCATGAAATCTACGAGAAACGAGGCCGCCGATAGCAAATATCCAGGCAAATGGTCCTTTTGTGCTAGGCCTCTGCTGTACCAGTCAATAGCGCCCCCCGCTACCAACGACATGACACCCCATCCAGCTGCACCCCAGAGCCGTTGCATTCCAAACTTAACAGTGTCTCCACCTAGAAAAAAAAAAATATCAATTATATAATATTTCTTGTGTATAGATAACGAGTATAGTATTTATTCAAAATAATAACAATATAAATATATATTATAATTTAAATATATGATAATAATATAATATTACATTGCCGGAATAAATTATGTGTTGACACCGTCAGTAATTGGGAAAAAAATCCACAGATTAAAAAAATACTGGTAACAAAATCTATGAAAAGAAATCGAAAAAAACTCGACTAAATTACCTTAAAAAATGAACACAGAGGTTTTTTATCAGAGTGAATGAAAAATTGTATACGACGTATACTTTAAAAATTCGTGTGACAATAATATATTTTCTATTTCTAAGTAATAAATAACAATATAAAATTGTTCTCCCTAAAATATACCTACATGACTTCAAAATATGTGAACACTGAACACCCAAATATAAATAATAGTTTTAATTAAAAAGTGATAGGCTTGTGTTTAAATATTAATAGTAAAAAATTACGTAAATTCCTATATATCACCAAATATTTTAAATATCTTTAGTTTTATAAATATAGTATAATCTACGTTTTATAACGAATTACATCTGAAATCTACAATAACATGTTGACATCTCAGAGAAAAGTAAAAATAATACATAATCTTGTAGTTTGGTGCCTCCAAAATATCTCCTCACCCCCTCAAATGGCCTCAATCACTCCCGATACTTCGGAACTGGAATTATAAATTTTATAATGTGTTATTATTAATTGTAACCGTGCCTAGGATTCCCATGCAGATGGTCTCCTGCAAGACTTCGCCGATCATGAACAACACCATCCTCAGCATAACGACGGTCGAGAACCACCAGAACTGCAGCGAGCCAAAGGCCTCGGCGTCGGACATCTCGCCCACCGAAGATGTAGCGCCAGGCACGAGGTACAGCATGGGAGTTATAAGACCGTTGAGGAGGATCGCACCCAGAAACACGGAACGTCGACACTTCCATCTGTCGGTGACGTATCCGGTCAGCGGTTTGACTACGATGTTCAGCAGCAACAGCAACGTGAAAATGTTACCAACCACCGACGACGAGTAGCCCCTCTGCTTGGCGATCGTCGACAGGAATGGGTTAATGGGCGAATTTCCTGGAAAAACCGGCGCATACGCGATTCATTTTTAGCAATTCAAAAAAACGGTCAAAATGCTAGTGAAATGTTACAAAAATCAAAATAATTTACTTTCTTCACTTTTAAGTATACTTATGGTATATTTATGTGTAATTTATTAATGAAATAGTTATTATCATTATGCAGTTTTATAACTATTACATTGATATTATGGATGGGTTATTATAATAACTAGGACAGTCTTTTTTTTGTAGAAAAATTCATAAGTTTAAGATTACTATGAATGTAAAACAGAACTACAAAGCTTTAGTTATAAATTATAAGTACTAATTGTTCAATTTTTTAACTTTTATTTTGCAATTTATGTAATTTTTTTTTTTACCTTTTTGATTTATTTCATGTTTTTTGATCATTTTTTATTACTTTATTCGATATTTTTAATAATTTAAAATCTTTAATCTAAAACGTTTTACACTTAATAGAATTTTATATTTTTTAAATTATTATTAATAATACGAAATACAGTGCATTTCATATGGAATATTTTATTTTAATGCATTTATGAGGTATTTTAGTGCATTTTTCCAGATTTTAAGATTTTAAATTGCATTAAATCCACAGAAACAATTCTAACTATTTGACATTTATTTATATATATAATGTTGGTGCAACATTTTTACGGCTATGTTACGATAATGGTTGCTTACAAATTATAAATTACAGCTGAGATTCTAAAAATATAAATAGCAATAATGACTAATGAGGTATTCCGTATCAAAGTGTCGGAGACTGAAAAGGACGGTATATAATGGTATAATATTATGTACCTAATCACAATTAAGGGGCCCAGCGCCGGTTTTTCAAATTTTCCGCAATTCTATAAAATTTGAAAATTATATTTTGTATTTTAGTTGCCACCTTAATTACATTACTTTTCCACTAATCTACTGCCACACATCTATTTGGGGGGGGGGGGTTGATATGGTGTATTATATCGGAAAAAGAGGATTTCACAGGAATAAGTCTCAGCCCTCAGGTCTTGTATAATTGTCGGATATTGTTAACTATTTTTTTTTATCTGAAAGAAGAAGATATCCTGCTGACCACATAAAATTCCAATTTTTATTTTATTTCAAATAATCGTATAATATAATTTGAAAAAAAGATTAAAATTGTATTATTTTTGAAGATATAATATCATACAATTTGAGATTAAAATATTGAAAAACGGAGTTTTTATCTATTACAGCAATAGTACCTACTGTAAAAATATATTTTAACGTTAACGTAAAGGTATTATACTTTTTTAGTAGGCAGCATACTAAACCAACATAATCTGACCATAGATAACATTTTGAGTGTAGACAGCATCCTGAACGAGTACACACCAATATGGTTGTAGATCGGCAAAAATTTGACGCGCGAGAAATAATATACCGAATATGTGGTGTAAGATTTCCCCCACGCGAGACATATATTTCTCTCTATAATAATATTATATTTATGCACTCACAGTTACGTCTGCATAACCCAACGTGGTTTCAAAACTAAGTAAAAAGGAATAAATTAATTACTCGCGCAATTTATGTATACAATACCCACCTGCGTCGAAAAGAAAATAATGCGCCTTTATGGGCAACAGATCTGTGTTTATGTTTAAAAATACCATCGCGCCCGAATTATCTTTTCGTACAGACGATCACAGGAACGATGCAGTGATATCGACTGCCACCGCGGACTATATGATTTTGCGACGTTTCAAAACATTAAACTTCAGAAATTATAATTCGTGTGTGTTGTGTGTTATAGTTAAATAAATTAGTTTGTATTATAGTTATGTAACACTTAAATCTAAACAACAATCCATAAGGAAATCAATGAAAACCAATACAAAGATTGTGTAGTATTAACCCACACACTGATTAACGGTATGATTACGATAATACATTGTAAGTATACCTATTATTCGTTTACAAAGCGAATAAATATAAAACCATTGTTGATACAATAGATCAATTGAGTGCTTACTCAAAAAGACATCATCTATAATATTTTAATCCCTTCAATGTTATAATTTTATGAGATACCTAATTTTTTTTTAACTAAAGTATAACTGGTGATTCATTTCTATGATGTTTTCAGCTTAATATTTAATCAGAATATCAAACATTACCGTATTATCTGACTATTTTTATCGGTTTGGTTGTCATTGAGCTTAAGGACTTTGCTCGATGCAATGTAATAAGGGGAATTTAATTCTATACAGTAGGTATACTACATAAAATTATTTTATCGGAATACAATGAATTAAAACTACTGGACCGATTTTTCTAAATTTTTGCGGGTACAGTACGATTGCGCGTGTTTTATCTTTTTGGGTTTACCATTACGCACAAAATAACTAAGAACATTATTTTGACTCTTCAAAGGCTGTGGGTGAAATTAGAAGCGTCGTTGCCAATTTTTTCAACAAATATCAGGTACTTTATAATTATTTTAAATAGTAGAGTAAAATAGACAGTTCAATAGCACCTCTCCCTTAAATTTTCGATGTGAAAGCATAGGCACCACTATATAGGCAATTCGTAGTACACGCACCTTCCAAACTTTTCATACCAACCATACCAATCGTAACCCCTACAATAGTTAAGGGGATTCGATACCGTGATTTTCTGTTTTCGTCTAACACACGCGAGACATAGTATTTTAGACGTGTTTTTTGCCAAACATACCAATTGATCTATTGAAGCGATAAGAATTCTGAAAACAGATTTGAA
>NC_042495.1:27217840-27230610 GCF_005508785.2 Acyrthosiphon pisum
TGACCGAGATATATTTTTCGCCTTCCCCTTCAAATAATACATTACCTCCCTTTTTATTTACACTTAAAAAAAATATATAAATAATATACTGATGCACATTTGTATCGACTATATCATACATACACACATACACATATACATACATACATACATACATACATACATACATACATACATACATACATACATACATACATACATACATACATACATACATACATACATACATACATACATACATACATACATACATACATACATACATATATACATACATACATACATACATACATACATACATACATACCATACGTACAAACATACAAACATGGATTCATATAGACTCGATCGATTATTTCAAATAATAATTTACATAAAATATTTTCGATACTATAAAAATATTTAATACCTAAATTTTTAAACGTATATTAATTATTATATATTTACAGTAGATACATCACAACGTTGCCATGATACTGATACAACGATATCCAATATACGTCAATTAAATGCAATATAGTAGGTATTTATTCATATATAATTTACTCATTTTTTCGTTAAATACGTAGGTAGAATTTATACTGAAACCTAAAAATAAACTCATCAATGTGAATATACGTTAAAATGTACTAATTTTGATAAAAACATAGCTGTCTGTGTGTAAATACAGAAATTTTGCTAAAATAAGTAAAAATATCATCATTTCAATAAAGCATATGGAAACATCACAATATTTTAGTAAAAAATAGGGAAAAATGTCATAATCTCGTTAAAATCATGTAATATTATAAAAAATATCATACCCCTGCCTAATTACCATCAAAGGCTGTATCAAATATACAGTTTAGTTATTAAATGTATCTAAATGCATGACCACCACTATAACGAGTCATTATTACAAGTCTCAAAGACCGATACATATCGTTGCACTATAATATAATAGCTGATATTACATTAAGTTTTTTTTTTTGATTGCTTCATTTGCAGTAGATAAATCCATATACATAAAGAATTTACACATATTCTTTACACAATTATAATACAGCTAGCTTAAAAGTGTAGAATGTCATATTATTGAAAGCATTACATGAAAAGTCGCATTTATTTCAAAGATGAAACAAAATCATATTTAAATTCCATGGTTTCAATAATAAAAAGCATATTATTATATAGTTGTCTTAATCACATATTAGCAAAAACAAAATAAAATGTACTTACGTCAAGTGGTGATATTCTTTCATTTAATGATTTCACATAAAAATAATCGACCGGGTCTATACGAATGCATGTTTGTATGTTTGTACGTATGTAATGTATGTATGTATGTATGTGTTTGTGTTTGTATGTATGTGTTTATATATGTGTGTATGTGTGTATGTTTGTAAGTATGTAATGTATGTATGTATGTATGTATGTATGTATGTATGTATGTAGGTATGTATGTATTATGTTTGACGGGCTTATGTGTGTTGCGAGTTACCTATATTTAGTAATTAATACAAGTTTAGGAGTTGTGTGTACTATGAATTGCCTATATAGAGGTGCCTGTGCTTTTACATGGACAATTTAAGGGGGAGGTGCTGCTGAACTGTCTATTTTACTCTACTTCGATAAGAATATATGCTATATTATACTATACGAATTTTATCAATACTTACTTATTGTTTCTACCAAATTAAAGTTAGTTAACGTTATCGTGATTTTGATACTGAAAAAATATTTTAATTCAGTAGAAAAATGTCTGTAGATCGTACGAACACTAAACATAAACACTTTCCGTTTTTAATTTTAATCATAATTTAAAAAAAATCATAATTTGAAGTTTTCAATTAAAGTTTATAGTAATATATGATTTAGTTTTTACAAAGTGTTCCGTATGATCTAAAGACTATTTTCAAAATCAAAATCAGACAACGTTGACTAACTTTAATTTTATCGAAACTTAAGATCATTTGAGCTAAAATTAACGGCAGTAGCGAGGCCCTTTAACAGGGATTACAAATAGAAAGGAATAAAAAATGTATTCAATAATAAAAAAAAAAAATTATTTAAAATACCGTTCAAATACTTCTAAAATAAAAGTATTTAAAAAAGTATTTAATACGGAAATAAGTATTTGAATACTTTTACCCAAATACTTTACAACACTGTGTTATAGGTATTCAGTTCCAATAGTTTCTCTTCCAATAACGGTTGATCTGTTAATTGTTTACATTTGGTTGGTGGTTGATAATATAGTACCTATATTAACGACGTTAATATACAAATACACAAAACACCAGCATAAAAACCTTGGGGGTTCAAAAACGATCACTATTCAACTATTTTGATGTAACTAACTACATTACCTAGTTCCTCGTAAATTAATTTTATTAAGTATCAATATTCTAATGATAACTTTTTATTAATTTATTACAAGATGAAAAAGAAAAATCTGACATTTAAAAAAAAACTGTTCTTAGTTAAATGTATGCCAAAAATTATGAAAAAGATATGGATAATATTCGTTAATATAAAGTTTTATATTATTTATATAACTAAGTTTAAAATAATAAAGTCATATACAATATTATTATATGTGTATAAAAATATCGTTAGAAGAAGAATTTTGCATTAATGAACTAATCTACGGATTGAAAAAAATATCGTATTATATAAGATTATCATTAACACTCAATTTAGGATCAACGGTAAAATAACTAGAACAAGACACTTCTTCTTTGACAGTGTCATTTTTAGAAAAACGATTTATCAATTTTTGAATCGTCATTTGACAAATACATACTGCTAAAGCAAAACCATTTATACACTTGTACGAAGTAATACTTCCGAAATGATAAAACAGATAACCACCAATGAAGCTACCGATGGGAACACCTAAAATAAAATCATTTGTTAATCGTTTAAAAATAACAATATTATTTAGTTGTCCACTATAATAGCCATTGTTACCTATTTCCTCCAGAGTTGTTCCAACGATACCTCGAAGAGTTCCCTCGGCACCGACGGGAGCTAGTTCTGCCGCGTACGAAATGCGTAATAAAACCATTGAGTAGTTCGACTGGTAAAATCCAAACAGGATTTGTAATTATTGAATACAGGTAGAATCTGACAGCGAATGCAAAGAACATCGAAGAAAACACATTCATGTGACCCACACGTTTGAGGATAAAATCTGTACCAGTGAAAAAGTTATAGTAATAGCACGTGCATTATATTATGTTGATGAGAATGACGCTTTATATCTTTACTGGACAAGAAGAAAAATGGAACTTCTCCACCGAAACATTGAATGGTCAACAACAATCCTTGGAGGGTCTTTATGTACGGTTTTGTTTCGGGGTGGTAAATGTTAGAGATGTCTTCCATATACCTTTAATGTTAACGTAATTAATATTATAAATTGCACACACTTTATAATAACACCAATGGGTCTTTAAGATTTTAACAATGCGAATTTTTCTCAAATATTGATTGTACAACTTACAAAAATTGAAAATACCATACAAACGAAAGTAGTATAAATTATTCCATATATAGTAACCCAAAAAATAAATGATAGAACTCTTATTTAAGTCAATACTTTTTGAACATTTGATGGTCCAGTTTTAATTTCCATGGATTGAACGTTCTGTAAAATAATTAATGAATGTTGTGTTTCCTTTTATCGGATTTAATAATATTTTTTTTATAATGACACTGATATATATATATATATGCTACCGTCAATTATTTAAATTATGTTATGATGTAAATACCTTGCTCATATCATAAATTCCCAACATTAGTAGTCGATATTACCAATGCCTAGATATTAACTGACAATATAGGCGAGGTTGTAAAATTCAAATATTTTGTTAACACATTTACAACTATGAATAGGAAATGTCTAATACTGGTAAACAATGTTGATAATTTTGTTTAGCAAAATATTTAAATTGGGTCAGAAATTTAATGATGCATATAAGATAAATTATACATTTGTACTTAATATTACATGGATATAATAAATAAATTGAATCAATTTATTTTCACAATTTGATGTACAGTGACACTTTGAAGATAGATACTAGATACTTGTTATACAATGAGCTAGTAGGCATGCGTGTGTACAAATATTTTAATTTAATTAATTATTATAACAAATAAGTCATCGTGATTTATATTGTAATTTGTAAGCCTTCTAAATAGATGACTTATGTATCTGATAGACGGCTATCTTTTACTTAAAATGTACCTAATGTACGACCATCGACATATTTAAGTTGGAAAGTACGTTATTGTTAGTACCGATTATAAATAAATTGACTTTACAACTATTTTCTAATTATTAAAATTTACAAATACATAAATTAAACTCTTACATATATAACTGTTTACATCTTATAATTAGTACCTATAGGTACCTAAAACTAGAGTTCACCTAACAACCAGTTTAAAATAAATTTTTGATTTTTGAGCTTAATTGATTTAACATTTTTATCAATTATGTCTGAAAAATCCCGGAGTTATCGTCATTGCTTAGAAAATATTTCTAAATGCATCATGGCCTGAAAATAATGGACATTAGCGTTATTTCCTGGTCAATATCGTATGCTGTCTAATTTGATCGGAAATATCGTTATTGACTAGTCTTTAATGTTAATTCCTTTCATATTTTATAGGACTGTACAACATCCAGCACCTCTTAGAAAAAATTTATCCATGGTGGTATTTTGGTTAAGTTATTACATCGTGCCTTTAAGAAAGTACAACTTGCAGATAAACTGAAATAAGATAAAAATCAAAATCATAAAAAATGTGGACTAGCTAGTATTCGAAATTGAAATAAAAATATATTTTGTATCATACCAACATTTTTGAAGGAACTAACAATTAATGGTTACAAATTGGATTCTAAAAATACGAAGTTGGTCAGAGGTGTAAATGATGATTTGTGGTTGTGAGGATGACTAAACTTATATTAATACAGATTTAGTTAATTTTTTCCCGGTTTCAGTTTCAATTTTTAATACTGAAAATTTTTATCATTCAGATTTCAATTTCAGTTTTGAATAAATTTTTTTTCTGATTTTGGTTTTCTTTCATGTATCAGTTAGTTGTACCTAAGTCAAACTTTCCTCAAAGCGCATTTTAGTGACGTCACCATGGAATTACCACAGAAAAAACTTTGTTTCAAAGGTTTTCAGTTCGGTTACAAATTACTTAAGAGTTAGGGTATAATTAAGGATAATTACTTAAAACGATATAACGTATACATAATAATCTGCATTAATTTATTATATATCTTTATAGTAATCAATGAAGCCGAGGTAATGGACATTTTAGTATCATTTTAGTATTTAGTATCATTAGATACTAATAATACTAAATCAATATTTAAATATGCTAGCTTTAATTTATTTTATGGTGTTAATTCATGGCATTTATTAAATTAAAAAAATATGCATTGCATTAATAAAAAAATATTTGAATTTTGTTGTTCAAAAGCCTTATAACAATATTGTTAATTTCATATACTAATATACTACAGTCAACTCGCGATATAACGAATTTCAAGGGACCGAGAAAAAAATTCGTTATATCGAAAGTTCGTTACATCGAAATTCGTTATATCAAGAGAATATACCAATTGAATTCGTTATAACGAGAATAAAAATAAAAATTCAAAATTTTATTATTCGTATACATATGTATAAAATATATGAGTCATATAAGTATATACATATTTATTGTTTAATTTCAATATAAATGTATGTAATAATATTTCTAATAAAAATATGCTATAATAATAATATGTACATATAATAAATCGCTATACATGTGTGCATTTATTTTTTAAAAAAATCAGATATTTTTGATTGTTTGCAACTGCTTGAGTTTACCTTATCAATAGTATTGTCCAGATTTAAAATGCTAGAAAACACATTGTCGTCAATATCATGTCTCTGTAAGTAACTTAAGACGGCGCGAAGACCTAATTTGGCTTCCTTCGAGTTTACGATGGGGTCTTCAGGAGATTCTTCTTCGTCATTTTCTTCGTCATAACCTTCTTCGTTATTAAAACTGGCAAAAATCTCATCGTCTGTAAGAGACCCACAGACAGCCAAATCATCGTCGATAGCAACATAATCTTCAAACGTCAATTGATCGTTTAGAACAGTCGATAATGTGTTATGTTGAGTGTCAACTTCTAAAGTCATAGGGATTTCTTCTTCTTCATTATCAATAGTTTTCACAAATCCACATTTTCTAAAGCAGTTTTGAATTGTTTGTGTAGTCACATTGTTCCAAGCTTTGTGGCTGATTATTATAGCAGTCAAAACGGTTACTTTCGGAGAATCATTATTATCCAAGCAAGCCAAAAATTCAGATACAATTTCCTTTCGATATAGAAGTTTGAAGTTTTTAATAATGCCTTGGTCCAGAGGTTGGAGTTTCGAGGTTGTGTTTGCTGGAAGAAACTCAATTCGTACATTAGAGAGAGTTGGGGGGTTGTTATGTGCAGTGCAATTATCAACAAAAATTATAATTTTTCTATGTTGTTTTCGCATGTCATTATTGAGAGTTTCAAGCCATTCGTTCCACAGTTTGGTTGTCATCCACGATTTTTTGTTGTTTTTATACGTCACCGGCAAAGATTTGACATTTTTAAAGCACCTAGGTTTAGCGGACTTACCTATAAATAAAGGCCTTAACTTCTCCGATCCATCCATATTTACCGCAAAAAGTAAAGTGACTCGCTCCTTACTAAGTTTCCCTCCATGGCACTTTTCATTTTTAAACGTTAGTGTTCGGTCAGGTAAACATTTAAAAAACAGTCCTGTCTCGTCAGCATTGAACACATTTTTCGGATCGTACTCACATAATAAATCTTGAAGTTTCATCTGCCAGTCGTTACAGATATCTTCATCGACACTTGCACTTTCTCCACAAATTTTTTTGAACACGAAGTTATGTCGCTTTTTAAAATTAGATAACCAACCGTCACTAGCATTAAAATCAGAGATTCCAAACATTTCAGCATAACTTTTAGCTTTTTCTTTGATTAAAATACCACTCACGGGAATATTTTGCTGCCTAACTTGATTGAACCAAGTGAATAAACATTGTTCTATACGGGGAAACTCACTTAGTCGTCTCTTTTTCCGGCTACTTTGTGCGTCAGTTGTATTAAGAATTGCTTCTTTCTGTTTCAAAATTGTAGAAAGTGACGAAAAAGGAATTTTAAAACTATCTGCGACTTCTTTTTTCTTTTTACCACTCTCGATTTCTTCAATAATTTTTTTCTTGTCCGAAATTGACAAACACTTTCGTTTTGAACTCATAATTGTAACTCGTAAAACGCGACGTATTTTCGAATGTACGGTCACGTTTAACACAACGAACAGAACTAAAATGGTACCGATATGTTACATAGTATGTTACGTACATTTTGCGTAGAGCCACTAATCGACATAAGTCTTATCTTAATTGCGATACTGTACTTGAGTGTACTATCGCATGATAATCATCAGAAAAACTTCGTAATCTATTATGTGGTAATAGCAACATACTTATTTTTATATATTTTTCATAGAGTTATACACTAGAGACATGTATCTTATCTTAATTAAAATTAAAAATTCGTAATAGAAAGCTCCAAATTTATAAAAATTCGTTACATCGCGAGAATTTTGATCAAAAACGCTTCGCTACATCGAGGGGACCAAAATACATTACATTTGTTCGTTATACCGCGATATTTTCAAGGGACCGGTAGTTTTATTCGTTATATCAAGATTTTCGTTATATCGCGAGTTGACTGTATATACAATTTAAAGGTACTTACCTAAGTTTATTATCTAAGGTCCTGCGAAGGCTTTTATTGATATTATTATTTTTAAGTAAATTACGACCTTTTTGAAGCTGTACATTTTAAAATGATCATAACTTACTTATTATTATGTTTTACAGAATCATTTTTAACGCTTGTATAGACTGTATTGTTGTAATGACATGGGCATACAAATATTAAAATATGGCAGGGGTCACCAAATGGCGACCTTTGGACAAATTTTATACAGAATGTGGACAAGGAAAAAAAGTAAAAACCGTTCATATTATTCGTAAATTAGCAATTATGCAATTATTATATTATACTAATTTTTTTGTATTATTTTATAATTTATTTTACTTATTCATATTATGTATTTATTATTCAGTATTATATTATATTAAAATTCAATAATATACAATTGATAATAATAAAAAATATTTTTTATTTATGGCATTCTTGATTATTTTTCAGAAGGGGTCGCGTACCCAACAATAAAGAGTACATTTATATAAGTCACCATGGAAAAAAGGTTGGGAATCACTGCTCTAGAATGTTTAGATAATAGGTAGTTGAATTAAAAAAAATATATCGGAATCAAATTTTGAAACAGGATTTTGGCCACGTAAAATTATTTTTCAAACCACTGTGGGTCGTGTAGGACTAGCTAGTAAATTATAATATAAAATACCTAAATGTATTTTATAATTTTATATAATATAAAATATTATCATTAATATTTGCTTTATACAAGTATTAATTAACTAATTAGACACTTCTCCTTTAACATTATTGTTTTTAGAAAATCGATTTATCAACTGATTTGCAATTGTTTGAGTAAAGCATACTGATAACGCAAATAGGCTTAACAATTTGAACGAAGTAATGCTTCCGAATCGGTTAAATAAAAAACCACCAACGAAGCAACCGATGGGTGATCCTAAAACAAAATAAGTTTTTATCGTATAAAAACATATTAAAACATATTAAAATATAAAACATTTTTGTTGTATAGGTACACAATTAAATGTTGCATACCTATACCCGACAATGACATTCCAACGATCCCTTGTAGTGTTCCTTTGGCACCGTCAGGAGCTAAGTCTCCTGCGTAAGAAATGGCTGCTGAGTACGCCAATGCATACGTTATGCCGTTGAACATTTCCACTGGTAAAACCCAAACGGGATTTGTAATTATTGAATACAGGTAGAATCTGACAGCAAACACCAAGAACATCAAAGAAAACACGTTCATGTAACCGATACGTTTAATTATGAAATCTGTAACAGTGATAAATGATAATAGTACCTATTGTTACACCTAGTGTATAATATATAACTAAGAGCAACGATATATATAATATATTTACTCGACAGAAAGAAAAATGGGACTTCTCCACCGAAGCATTGTATTGTCAATGACAACCCTTGAATAGTCTTTATGTAAGTTTTCATTTCAGGATGGTAAAGGTTTGACAAGTCTTCCAGATACCTACATTAAATTAACGTGAAGAAGTATCATATCACATCACATTGCTACCAAATTGTATTTTGGGTTTTATCAGCGCTACTAGATAGATTATATATATTATAAGCATTGTATTACTTACAAAAATACAAAATACCATACAAATGAAAGTAACATTCCATATATGACAACCCATAAAAGAAATGATAGTACACTTATTTTAGTCAATACTTTTTTAATATTAGATGGTCCAGCTTGAATTTCCCTGGTTTGGATAATCTGTAAAAAAAAGTGTTATTTAAAGAATTTATCTTTGAAAAAAAAAAAAACAGATAAGTGGATGTCGCTCTGCTGTACAGTAGATTACAAGAGGGTCATTGTATAATGGTTGTATTAGATTTGAATTCAATGATATAATATCATTGTATAAGAAAAACGATTCTGGCGGAGACGGTTTGTCAGTCTAGATATTTTATATTTTGTTGTTATTTATTTTATCATGTAAGTTGAATTAATATTAAATTATTATAATTTTTTATTCGTTTCTATGGTGATAAACAAAGCGTTATAAATTAAAATCCCATTTTTAGCGTTTTATCGTAATTTTCCGGTGGTTTTTCCCGTGGCATTAAATAACTATTGAGAAAATCGAAAAATGACATCTCTAAAGTACCATCTTGATCCAATTTGCTAAAAGATAAGGTACTATATGTTGAAATCGAAACACTCCTTCTGGAAGAAACTTTGTATACAGGATATAAAAATAAAAAAAAATAAAAAATAAACACCATTGTAAAAACAATAGCTTTCTCGCTCCGCTCAGAATCTAAAACAGGTAAGTGGATGTCGCTCTGCTCTACAGTAGGTTACAAGTGGGTCAATGTATAAAGAATTGTATTAAACTTGAATTCAATGATAAACTATCATTGTATAAGAAAAACGATTCTGAGCGGAGACGGTTTGTCAGTCTGAATATTTTATATATATAGATTATTTATTATAGCCTGTAAGTTGCATTGATATAATAATTTTTTATTCGTTTCTTTGGTGATAAACAAATCGTTAATTAAAATCCCATTTTTAGCGCGTTTTTTTTTGTAATTTGTCGGTAGTTTTTTCCGCGGCATTAAATAATTATTGAGAAAATTGAAAAGTGACCTCTCTAAAGTACTATCTTGATCCAATTGTTAAAAGATAAGATAATATATGTTGAAATCAAAGCACTATTTCTGGTAGAAATTTTGTATACAGGATAAAAAAACACCATTGTGCTTAATCACTCCGCTCAGTAACTAAAATTAGATACCTAACGAGAATTTGTATGCGAAATCAGTTTTTGACAAACCGATTTCCTTAATATGTTGTAATTCAAAAAGGAATAACCGTAGAAACTTGAAATTTTTACAAAATGTTTAATGAGTATTTTAAAAATATTTTGATTAATTTTGAGCAATATTGATAGGCGTTGAAATTGTAATAGTAATTAATACTATGTTCTCGGAATAAATTAAATCAACATATCTTAATCCTAGATAAACGTAAAATAAATTACTTTTATATAGCAATATCAAAAAAACAGCGTCTTCGTCAAGTGTCTTCGCTCAGAATCATTTTTCGTATGCAATGATATATCATTGAATTCAAATTGAACACAAGTCACAAACTTTAAGTGAGTAACACGATGACGAAGCAGTGGAGCACTCTCGATACATACTGTACAGGCGTATAGCGGATCAGTTACCCCCATTCTCCCTTTTTTTATAGATGAAAAAGAATTGTTAAAAAGTAGGACAAAATATACTCTATTTACCTACCGCAATTCTTGATACCACATATATATCTAAAAGATAACATATCAATGAAATAATGAAACCAGGCGTATAATTTTTGTATTCTAGTCCTTTACTGAACCAGTCTACACACACACCAGATACAATGGACATAGTGCCCCAACCAATTGCGCCCCACATTCTCTGAAGGCCGTATTTAGTTTTGTCTTCATCTAAATAGAATAAATAATTCAATGAAACGAATTTCTAATTTTCACAAGAATCATCTAATAAATGGCTATGTCATATGTGCGTTTTATTATTTTATATTTATATCGGGTCATGTCTATTTTATCGTTTTCGACATCGATGGAGTAAACATTTAAAAATATAGTGTGTCAAATGTTTTTAATGAAGAGATTTTTTTTTTTTGAACTTCGTAATTTTGATGTCGGGATTTTTTTACTATCTAAAATACTTAATAGAAAAAAAGTCTGAAAAAATATTGTATTTTATAAAGTTAATTGAAAGAAAATATCTGCTTTATAAGTATTTACAGTTAATACAATGCAAGTAATTACCATTTACTATGTTATTTAACAATAATAATAATACATTGTTATTTGATTTGTGTTACTGTATTAGTTTTATGTTTAGTTTATTTTTATTTTAGTAATTATGGAATCTATTTTATAGTATACTATACTCAACTATAATTATATATATAATATGTACCTAATACCTAACCTATATATCGAAGTAGTCGGTATGAAGAAGATTCAGTGTGAATTCTATTATTATAACTTAAAGAAAGAATAGAAAAATAAAAGTGCCAACCACACTCTGGGGAAGTAAAACTTCTTTCATACGCAACTGGGCCCATGATATTATAAATGAATTAGGGAGAGAGTGAGAAAAATCAATATGTACAGTAAAAAAAATATGTAATTACTAATTTACAATAGAAATTTTTGTTTTTTAATGGTTGCTATGGACATATATAAATAAATAAACGAACGTGTCGTTTTATTTTTCCTATCGTTTCATTTATCGTTATGATTTATTTTCCAGCCAGTTTTACTTCAAAAAAATAAAAATATTTATAGGACAAGTAATCTTAATTAATGGTTATTATAAAATGAACTTATATCCAGGGCTTGAAACCGTTTTCAAAACCGATTTCAGAAACCGGTATAAACCGTTTTAAAACCAAAACCGAAACCGGAAAAAATTGGATACCGGTATTATAATTTAAAACCGAAACCGAAAAAAATTGGATACCGGTATTAAAGCTAAAACCGAAACCATAAAAAATTGGAAACCGGTATTAAATTCAAAACCGAAATCTAAAAAAATTGGAAACCGTTTTTTTTTCAATTGACGTGTTTTTAAATACTTGAATTCCATTAATACGCATAATTAATACTCATAATAAAATTGAGACCATGATTAAAATGTTGATAACCATTTCATTATTCGCCAAATTATTAGTTGCTTTAAGTAATATAATGATATAAATTATAGTTACTAGCAAATACTATATATGACAATAGGGGAGGAACAATGATAATTGTATAGATGATACAGGACCCTGAAAATACTCGAATGCGCTATATTTGTATCTTTCAAGTTTCAATCCTAGACCGTTCGTTACTTGCCCAGGAGAATTATACATATGTGTCGAGATTTTTGGTACTAGTTGTCCCTTATTGTCTTA
>NC_042495.1:27231548-27236842 GCF_005508785.2 Acyrthosiphon pisum
AAGATAGTTCTAGTGATGAATGTACTACAATATTATCTTTAAAGTTTAAACTGTCCTAATTTTAATCTAACTTCTAGGTTCCCTATAGCTGTAATTTGTAGAATCAAATTAAAAAAATCACTCCGTATTAAAACATTTCTCTTATTTGTATCACACATTCAAATATCTTATCAAGTAATTAAATATAATAAAACCATTCAATTAAAATTTCAAGTCTGCTTGGAAATACGTTTTTAAAAATGTAAAAACCGGTATACAAAATCGAAATTACATTTTTAATACCGATATTGAAAAATTAAAACCAAAACCGAAAAATTTAGAAACCGGTATTCAAAACCGAAAATTTTAGAAACCGATATTGAAAACCGAAACCGAAACCGGAACATTTAGAAACCGGTATTCAAAACCGAAACCAAAACCGAAATTTCTCAATACCGGTATTGCTAAGTTAAAACCGAAATCGTAAAATTTAGAAACCGGTATTCAAAACCGAAACCGAAACCGAAATTATTTTAATCGGTTTCAAGCCCTGCTTATATCACAACATATAATTACAATACTAATATATATTATAGACTCTTAATAAGTTTTAGCTATATTATTATTACCTAGACATCTGGTTTATTTAAAACAATACATTTAAGATTTAATGGGGCCGGAGTGGCGCAGTGGTCACGCAGTTGACTACGACTCACACAGTTATTGGTTCGATTCATAGCAAAGTGCAAAAAAAATGTGTGTGATTCTACGCAGTCACCAATTTCCCGTGCTGTCGTCCGATTGCGTCGTCATCCGGTTTCCAACTAGGTCCCACTCCACTGGGAGTGAAGACCGCACATGTCTCCTCTTGGAGAAGGGGGGTAGTATCATGCATATAATGGTATATACATAGATAAATAGATCACATGATCTCCCTACTTCCCACTTGTGATAAGCATTGTCAAAGACCTTGAGGTCGTTTCAATGAACAAAAATAGAAAAAAAAAAAATTTAAGATTAAAGTACGGCCGCCAGTAGGTACCGGAGAACTCACCATGAAGCAGTGGCGTAGCGTATCATGTTTTTCAGAAGCAATTGCTTCTGGTTTCTGGGGGGGGGGGGGGGGGTCATAACCTCATAAAGCCCATACACATGGTCAGTCTTTGAACTTTATTTTGGGTGCTACCCCAACCCCCTATTTGAGCATATGAGTATCGTATACATCAGTTGGAGTTGGGTGGGGTAGGTCATAAATAATTTGTTTGCTTCCATATGATTTAAAGTTCGCTACGCCACTGCCACGAAGAAGCATATTATAGTATTATACTTAATGAAAACGTAAAATAGATAAATAATGTATAGACGTATAGTAGTTATAGGTATATGACTCTATTTTTTAATGGATAAAATTAATACAATTTTCCAGACACGTTTTACCCGTTCGTTGTTATGTTTATTAGGCATCAACAATTATTGGTGTGAGAGCAACGACGTGAACCACACCAAATTCGGAATTTGTGTTTAGCAGAACCAATCTTATGTTATAACTTATTATTAATTATCATTAATACTATAGTAAATCGTTCTATTATTAAACTTATAAAGATAAAAACATTATCTGTGTCCATGAGTTGCCTTGTTTAATATATTTCAATTTGTATGCTTTGCCTCCAATGATCTTTTTAGCATAAAATTGTTAAGCCCCTCGAGAAAAAAATTGAAATTTCACCAATGCGATCAACCATTATCGTGGAAAATATGTTTTTGTATTCAGTATTAACCGAACGTTTCGCGGATGGACAATAAAACAATATTACAAAATATTTTTACCCAATAAATCGACGCATATCGTGTCTTCCAAAATAGTTCTTGCATTAGAAGCTGTATTGAGTAAGGTTATTGTGCAGAAAAATAACCAAAACAACGGTGACATCATCACATTCTCATCGTCTGTTATTGTTTTGACAGCCGAGCCCGGTATGAACATCAGCATACTTATAAATATACTTATAATTACTACAGTCAAAATAAACGCTGATTTGCGGCATTTGTATTTATCTGTGATTGCACCAGTAACTGGCCGTACCAATAAACCCGGAATTGGGAGTACTGTGAAGATTAAACCGACGATGACTGGCGAATAGCCCCTTTGCTTCGACATTGTTGACAAGAATGGGATTATCGGAGCTAATCCTGCAAATTATATGTGCAATTTATATATAGTATAGTAAGTTATATACGTATAGCCTTAAACATAGATGCAATTTGGGGAGAGACACTTGGAGGAGCTTAGCCATCAAAAAATTAGTATTTTAATTGAATTATTAAATCCTTCATTATAGTTATCTAATCTAAATAAACGTTGTTTAAAGAAATTATTTTCTAAAGTTTAAACAACGATTCATTATTCGTTTATGCCCATAGAATATATCAGATCCACACACAGAACATAATATCGTCGTGTCTGTCCGGCGTCCGTCCGTCCGTTATTTACCAGTAAATAGTTACAATTGTTGCGGTACGATGGTATTTAGATGTGCATATATTTATTGTCCACAGTTAGAATTTGTTTGTATAAACCTACCTACTTTTTAAGTTTTTATAACGTTCTATATTCAAAAGTAAATCCATAGACGCCAATATAAGCCAGATATAGGTACCAAAATATAAGGGTTAGTAAATTATTTTTTAATTGTACATATTGTATGGGATTATAGCTTAATGGGTTGTATTAATTACAATTTGAAATGCGTTAAGAAACCAGGAATTTAGCACATTCGTAGATGTGTGTTAAGTCCCAGACGAAGTGTATTACTAGCCAGCGAGTACGCTCACCGTTCTCATCGGCCTGCACATAAGAATTTCGAGCGCATTTATTTTTCTAAAGGCCATTATTATTATTGATGTATTATAATATTTTAACGAGGATTTCTAGTATTACGATTTGTATCATTCTGTACCTGATTTATACTTTTAGGTGGTATTTATACTATACAACATTTTACTTCTGACAATTTAGTTATATACGGACACACGTTTTTTCGAATATTTTATAAACGGTTATAAAACGACGAGCAATAGCACGTGTATTATCATTATATAATGTTATATTGTAATTTGATATTTTTTGAATGATATTGCTAGTGTACAATAATAATTATGACGCATATTATATTACTATTGCCCAAAAATACGACGACTAGAAGGGACGAGGTTATATTATTATTTTGTCGCCTCACTAGAGACCACACCCACATGTGGCCAAGGAAGATTCTCATGCCTTCTTCACAGAACACCCGTAATGGTCAACCACCAAGCACATATTTCACTGTGTTTCAAATTATATAGGTATCATCACAGTTTTACTAGTTTTGCGCAGTATGCGCATCTCCTTCACCTCCGTCCCATATCGTAGTTCTCCACTTCTCATTGGTTGATTTTATTCTATGTTATATATGTATGTATATGACTGATAGCCAATACGAAGTGGAGAACTACGATAAAGGCGAAGTAAAGAGCGGAGGATGCGTATCAAAATACTGTGATGATACCTATCTAATTCGTCACGCTATTTACATATTAGGTGAGATAAAGTGGTTTGTAAAGCTTAATATATATATATATATAACTAGACAGTAGACACTGGTAATTTAACTTACATCAACTTAATCCAGATATTTGAATATTATACGCTTTTTATGTATTATTCTTGAAATTTTGATATTATTTTGTTGAGTGTTGAACAAAGTTGAATTTTAGTTTTGTATAAGCAAACCTAATATTATTGCCTGTTTTTTTTTTTTAAAGGATTATCATTTATCTTTATCAAGTAGCTAAAATTCCGAATAGTTCAATAATGTCGTGAGTATAAATACAATATAATTTATTGTAACCATCGATGCGAAACAGCAAATTTATAAAAAAAAAAAACACTTCTATCGAGTATTGATTATTATTCAAGACAAATTGAAATGTTATCAGTAATGTATAATAATAGTAATTACTAATTACTGATTTGTAATACTATTATCAAACCTATATTATATATTATGGGTGGATTCGATATCTATTATCGAAAACACACAATAATAAATCGTTGTACAATGGTTAGTGGTTACTATATTATATGTAGATTATAATGATTAGATAACTAATGAAGGATTTAATACTTCAATTAAAATACAAATTTTCGGAAGGGCCAATTTTAATATTATAGAGACTATGCATTTATTATCATACCCCTTTATTTTAATTTACCTGCATATTTAACGTAAAGTACTCTTACCAATGACCCGGCAATATCTATAATTATTAATAAAATAACTATAATATGTAACTTTTATTATGTGATGTCATTGATTACATTGTAGTTATGACAGTGGCTTACAAATGTTGTACTGGAAAAGGGAAATAAATTAACGTATTCGTACCATTGGACGGAACCTATTTTATATTTGAAGGTTTTTTTTGACAAGGACAAAGTTTTGATCAAATTGTCCTTATCCTATACTCACGATGATACGATATACTTTCACAGATACTTGGTATATTGTGATACATTGTCTCGACGTAAATCCAAAACAGAAATCCAAAATAAAATTATGCATTGCATTCAAAGTAAAACATTCGAATACTTTTGTTCAAAAATCTTACAATATTCGTTGGTTGAAAATTACATAACATAATATTTATTAATTGAAATTTGCAAGAAAAAAATAAAAATATTGGGCTGAAAATGCTTGCATTAAATATAAATAATAAATATATACCTATTTGAGCATAAATATATTGAGTCCCAATAAATTAATTGTTATGTAAAGGGAATTATGAAAATACTATAAACGCTTGTAAGTTAATAAAAAAATAGGTTAAATATTAAGTTTATTCTTACCAGCCATTGCCAAAAAAAAATGCATTTTCATTGGCAATAATTTCTTGTTGATCTGGGAAATAATACATTTTTTATGCATAAACTGGTTATTATATTTTGTTTAACAATTTTTTATTCACAATACGTTATTTAGATGAACGATTGCTAGAAAATACTGAGATATATTAATGCTTTAATTTAAATAAATAATTGAAGTATGATTCGCTAGCCTAATGTTTATACGTGATATTTTTTTATTAATTTCTAAACTCAGTGAGTACCGATAATGTGATGTTCAACATTGGCTATTATATATAATTTGTAAACAATTTATTTTTTAACAATAGGTTATTGACACAAAAAGGCAAAAAATCATGAAATATATTTATATTGAAATAAATCTTATCTATTCAGAAAAAAAATAGTAGGTAAGAGTTTCTACCAC
>NC_042495.1:27236892-27238202 GCF_005508785.2 Acyrthosiphon pisum
AATAATCTAAAAAATATTTTCAAAGTTATTTCTAATCTGAAGTATTTAGACTTTGAAATTAATTTAATATGTAATATGTAATATGTATTTGATATTCCTAAACTATTATGTTCCCATTCATAATTGAACTGCACTCCGGTCTCGACTATCTTTTACAATATTTTTTGTGTGCATAATGCTTTAGATTTTAAAAGTTATACAATTTTTAAAAACAGAGATTTAAATTATGTGTGTAGATTTTAAAAGTTATACAATTTTTAAAAACAGAGATTTAAATTATGTGTGTAGATTTTAAAAGTTATACAATTTTTAAAAACAGAGATTTCAATAATTAGTCTGTTGAGTTGTCGTAAATGTTGAGCTGTTGAACTAATACCATAGATTTTAGGTGGTTGAGTTGTTGAGGTGTTGGAAAGTGTTTGAGTTGTAGACACATAGATTTTGCGATTTGATCTTAATGCCTCAGAAGTTATGATTGCTGGAAAACTTGAACATTGCTTGTAAAATATATTAGTGATAAATAATATTATTCATTAACATGATCGTGAAAATCAGTCTTGTAAAGTATTCGAATACTATTTTAAATACTTTTTTAAGAAGTATTCGAATACGTATTCTGAATACTTTTATTTGTATATTTATATATTTGTATACCACACAACCACACAAAAACACACTCAAAATAATAACGACGTCGATTCAACATTATCGTGTTATTCGCTTCCGTTAATATAATTACATTATATGTATCATCGTATATTATTTAACATTGAACGTTTATCGTTGTCTATTTTTTATGAATTCAGAACTTAATACAAAGTTTTATCATAACACATTAAATTTACAACCGCGATGGATTTCCATCCGTGGTTATGAGTGCGTTGGTCAGAGAGTGTTGGAACACTTTTCCCCCCGGTCGTTTGCCATGGTTAACCGTCAATTCGCTATTTCGTGGCAAATTTCAGGGGAGAGTGCCGGCAGACAACCAACGACTTCTTTATACGGCCGGCGAGTGTGATTTGATTATGCTCGTCAATCATATTTATTAACTAACAAAATTGTTCTAGAATATTCGATAGACATCCTACTACGTCACATGTTATCTACGGATGTCCTAAGTAAAAAAAAACACATAGATACTTGTAATAAAAATATTTGTTGACCAACACATTATTTCTACTATATAAAATTAATGTTCATGATTTATAATATTATGTCTTGTCACAAATTTAAAACTATTTTTCTGGACAGGAAAATTTTTAATGAATAAAAAATACAAATAAAAGTGTTCAGAATACGTATTCGAATAC
>NC_042495.1:27238423-27249578 GCF_005508785.2 Acyrthosiphon pisum
TTTGAAAAGCGCCGTGAATAACAAAAGAAAAATTAAGGAAAAACGGGCATTTTTACGCAAAAGCTTTTTTGGAGAAAATTGATTATGGTTTTTTGGTGTAACTTTAAAACGAATGACTGTAGATACATGTAATTTTCACTGGTTGTTTATATTTCCATTTTCTATACATTATAAAATTTTCAAAATATTTTGATTTGTTTTGAGCTGTTTACGGACAATTTCAGTTTCCAATTTAATTAGTTTTTATTTCTATGAATGTCAATAAAACATTATTTGTTGAGTAAAAATACTTGACAATTTAATACAAGGCTCCTACTATATTGTTACAATGACATTTGAAAAATATTAAAAATCCTAAGTAACCATCTTTTTTAATTAGCATTTAAAGTTCAAAAATTGACAAAATATGGAAAAATCACGAAAATTAGCAAATTATTTAGAGTTAATAATTCGTAAAAATTTTTCTTTTTAGAACTAATATTTTAAAATGTAATACAAGATTCCACGTAAGTAGTTAATTCTGTGACCAAAGAATCTAAAAAATACATAAGCACAGTTTATTTTTATTCTCATTTCAAGTTCGAATTTGGACGAAATTAGATGTTAAAAAACCTAGAATAACTTTTTTAGTTATTTTGTTGTGATTGTATAATATTACTCGTGGGTACTTGAAACTTCTAAAGTATAATATTATATACCTATCATAGTATCACGGTTTGTTGTTGATGTATAACGCATTATAAGTACCAACCTAATGGATATTGTGATATTCCTGTGTATATATTATAGGTCAATTTTTTTTTAATACCATAGCTGATATAAGTATATAATATGTCTTATACCTAGACTGACATCCCGTCTCCGCTCAGAATCGTTTTTCTTATACAGTGATATTATATCATTGAATTCAAATTTAATACTATCCATTATACAGTGGCCCACTTGTAACCTACTGTACAGCACAGCGACATCCACTTACCCACCTTTTTAAATTTTTTTTTTGCAATTTAATTTATAATCCGTATATGATATTGGAATGGTGCACCATGAATGCTAGAAATAATTTTTCTCGATACATTAATTCAAAGTCAAAATACTTCAGATGAGGAATAATTTTTGAAAATAATTTTTAGATTATAAATGCAATTCAATTTTTTTGAAAATTTTATAAAATTATTAATGTGATTCAATCTTTTTGAAAAATATTTCAATTATTAATGCAATTCAATTTTAATTATTATTGTAATTTATTATTAATGCAACATTCCCTTAAATATTTTAATCATTAATATAGGTATCATATTTTCCATTTAAGTATAAATCCGATGTGGAGTATGTAAGAATGTTCATTTTTACATTAAACATTTTTGATTTTAATTCGTTATAAGTCCCCCTCATAGTATCATAGTGTAAAATCATTTTGAAAGATGTTTGGATTTTAATGGAACAATTCTACTCAAAGTCGTTTTTATAGCGATTTAACTGGTATGTTTGTTTCCGGCTTGTAAAAAAAACAGGTTAGTAGCAAATTCGTAACAAATTATTGATGTATGAATTATGATTTTAAGTTGTATTACTAAATTATGGACATCAATTTGAACACTAGATTCAGACGATCACTATTTTCACTAGAAATTAAACTTGTGTTTTTAATACATAATATATTTAATAATCAATAATTCTATTAAATTGTAATATCGATGTAAAATCAGTGGTAAAAAAATAGAAAACATGCGAAATAATTTACATAACACGAGGGCTAATAATATTATGAAATAATCATATACATATTTTGTATGATAATAATTAAACAAATTGTGTTGTATTCCAGGGACTTAGGTTATAAAAAAATCAGGGATATCGAACCAAAATAATTTACTCATCTTACAGAGTTAAAGTCCTTGTGAGTTGTAATATACCTAATATAAACACTTTCAAATACATAGGCATTATTAATTAATTGTAATCCAGAATGCTAGCATAATTTAAGAATGTTGAAATACAATGAAATAAGTAATTTGAAAAATGGTGCCTTTCAAAGCTTCAGAAATTGTAAGAATGTTAATTAACAAATAAGATTTAAGTTTTATGTTTATTTATATAATATTATTGCCTATACAATTATCTACATTATAAATTATTTAATTAAGAGATCGTTGTTTGGAAATAAAATTGAAATCATCGAGACTGGGGTTTTTAATAACTACAATTAATTAATTTATCAAGTACCCATAGATTTTTAACAAACATAGAAAATTATTATTGATTTTTTTTTCAAAAATTGATTTAAAACAGGATTTTTTTTATGAAATATAGATTTTTATTAAATTTACAATTTTTTTATTAAATATAGATTTTTTAATATTATTTATTTTTGTTTTATTGTTGTAATATAGATTTTTTTTTTTCTAATAAAGATTTTTTATTAAATATTAATTTGTATTATTACTTTTTTTAAATTTATATTTAGATGTTTTTTTGGTTTAGTTTTATTCAATCAAGATTTTTTATTGAATAGGTACAGGTTTCTTATCAAATATAAATTGTTATTAATATTTTTTTATTTAATATAGATTTTTTAATAAGATATTATTAAATAATCCTTATAGACAAAAATAAACAATGCAATTTTAATAAAAATCTAATTCTTAAAAAAGCCTAAAATTAGGATCTCATAAAAATCTAATTTGGATAAAATTCAATTTTAATAAAAATAAATCTTTAGACAAAAAAATGAAAAATGCAACTTATTTAAAAAATCTAAATAAAAAAAAAACTAAAATCTATTTTTTGTAAAAAAGTTAATTTCGATAAGCAATGTAAATGTAAATGATATTAAAAAACCTAAAATGAAGAGTTCATTTAAAAAATATTATTTGAAAAATAAAAAACGTACAGACAAAAATAAATAATCTAATTTGAATAAAAAAATCCTTAGACAAACAAATACAAAATGTACATCTATATTTAATAGATAATAGATAATTTGAATAAAATCTATATTAATTATATATTAAACTAGCCTTTTTATTTCTATTTAGATTTTTTTTCTTCGTTTTGGATTTTTATACAAAATTACATTTTTAAAATTATAAATTGTTTATATTGTTAGTTTTTAAATGTTAAAGTTAAATGAAATATTCTTAGAACACTTCACACTAGTTACGAAATCATTTTAAAGTTAATAAACTCAGAAACTTTAGAATTACGTTAAATATACGTTGCAACACCTATCTCCAAATAGCTGAATAACGAGATTGATGAGTTCAGTGTCCCACATGACCAGGGATGTAATTTTTATCTTGAAGAAAAAAATAGTGTAGTTCAAGGCATAACCGTAGGCATAGTCCTATGTATAAAAGTTAACTGTTTTATATGTCCATATTATGTGAAATTGAAAACATTTTCTATAACTATAGCGAATACCAACATTACTTAGTAATTCTATGACTTGATTTCAAATCTATGTTAACTCAAATCTATAGTTACTTCATATTGAAGGGACTTACTCTTTTTTTATACCAGACAGGAAAATCATTAATCAGTTTTCACAATTTGAAAATGTTTGCAAATTATTTGCAAACTGTTGGTATCATTTTGAAATTCGTAGCTAAAAGGGGGGGCTACGTAAAATTGCCCCCCCCCCCACCTGTCTTGTATTTTTTATAGTGGACAGGGAATTTATTTGCAAATTCTGAAAATATATTTGCAAATAATTTGTAAATATATTTGTAATACCATAAACTTCAAATGAATCAGTTATGATGGGGGGAGAAGGGCAACTTCTCGCACGTCTATATTCTACTAGATATCCACAGGTACCTAAACAGACAAAAAAATAGAAAAACAAGTAAAATAATTTACATAACACAAAGCCAATAATATTATGGAATAATCATATATTTTGTATGATATATTATTAAAAAACTGTATTGTATTCCAGGGACTTAGGTTATAAAAAATTCAGGGATATCGAAACGAAATCATTTACGCATCTTACAGAGTTAAAGATATTGTGAGTTATAATATACATAATGTAAACACTTTTAAATACATAGACATTATTAATTAATTATAATCCAGAATGTAAACATATTTTCAGAAGGTTGAGCGGCAATTTAATAAGTAATTTGAAAAATGGTGTATTTGCAAACCTTTCAAAGCTTTGGAAATTGTAAGAATATAAATTAACAAATAGCTAGTGGTTATATGTTTATTTTTATGATAATATCACCCATACATTATCTATATAATAAATTATTTTATTATTAGATTATTGTATAATAATACAATTGAAAACATCGAGACTGGGTGTTTTAATAACTTAATGAGTTTGGAGAACTTAAAATTGGATCACAACAAAATCCATAATCTCGATTTTGTACAATCTAAGGGATTAGCAAGACTGAATGAACTGTAAGTATTAAACACTTTTATCATGTGATCGTATTGTATAAGTGAGTGAAAATCACATTTTATATTTTATATAAATAGGGAATTAAGCCACAATCTGATAAGAAACATTCCACCTGGGATATTCGATTCATTAACGTCGTTGAGAATTTTGTAAGTCAGCATGAACTGCCTAAAATATTTATATTATTAATATATTATAATAATTGTTATACTTAAATTTTTTGAATTATATATTTGTATAAACAAAAAATTAATGATTACTACAATATCCTACTAGATATCCGCAGGTACCTAAACAGACAAAAAAATAGAAAAACGAGTAAAATAATTTACATGACACGAAGGCCAATAGTATTATGACATAATCATATATTTTTTATGAAAATAATTAAACAAACTGTATTATATTCCAGGAACTTGAGCTATAATCAAATCGGTGATATCAAACCGAAATTATTTACACATCTTACAGAGTTAAAAACCTTATGAGTTATAATATACCTAATATAAACACTTTTGAAGACATAGACATTAGTAATTAGTAATTAGAAAATAGACTATTAGAAATATTCTTCTAAATACAAATGAAAACAATGGATCAATGGATATCGAATTTGCACCATCTGATATATCAAATATGAAATATGCCCCATTAACCACAGTTGACGTGGAACGCTCTTTCAGCAGATACAAATCAATTTTAAACCTAACCGCCCGACATTTAAATTTGAAAATCTACAAATGTACATAGTTTCAAACTGTTTCGAAGACGACTGCAATGAAGATAAATAAACTACAGTACAAAAAAAAATATGTTATGTAACAGAATTCTATATCTTAATTACTTTTTTTAGATGATTAAAAATTAATTAAAAATACACATTTTTTGTTGTTAAATATTTCATGATTTTTAATACATATTTTGGCAAAAATAACATCATAAATATTTACATATTTTGACTTTTTTATTACATAAAAATCCGCGCCCTACTAATTACTTATAATCCAGAATGTAAATATTTTTCAGAACGTTGAACGACAATGAAATAAGTAATTTGAAATATGGTGCATTTGCAAACCTTTCGAAGCTTCAGACATTGTAAGAATATTGATTAACAAATAAGCTAATGGTTATATGTTTATTTATATGATATTATCACCTATACATTATCTATATAAAAAATTATTTAATAATTAGATCATTGGATAGAAATAAAATTGAAAACATCGAGACTGGGGTTTTTAATAACTTAACGAGTTTGAAATACTTGTTTTTGAGTTTCAACAAAATTCATAAGCTCGATTTGGAAATGTTTAAGGGACATATAAAACTGGATACACTGTAAGTATTAAACATATTTTTTATGTGATCGTATTGTATAGCTGAGTGAAAATTACACTTTATATTTTATACATAGGTCTTTAAGCCACAATCTGATAAGAAACATTCCACCTGGGATATTTGATTCATTAACGTCGCTGAATCTTTTGTAAGTCAACATGAACTGCGTACAATATACAATATATTATTAATATTATAATAATTCTTATACATTCATTTTTTGAATTATATATTAGTCTAAACAAAACATCAATGTTTTCTACTATAGGATGCTTGACCATAACCCGTTGACGTGTGATTGCAATATTCTGTTGTTTGTAAACGCGCTAAAGAAAAATTACCCCCAGCTAGATGTATTCGGGGTTTACGACCCGTCATGCTATTTTCCAGTAGAAATGAGCGAAAAATCATTGAAAAAATTAACCGAAAAAGATTTTCATTGCAGTGAGTAATGATTCTAATTAAATATAAGACATAAAATATGTAACATAATAATATTATATGCTATAATCTACATAAAATATTGTCTGCAACAGTGCCGTACCTAAAAGGTTAGTATTGTTTGACATATGTTGTCGGGAACGAGTTGTTTTATTGAATAATGTAGAGATTTTTACTTATGTATAATATATATTGTTGTCCATACAGCGTCTCCGGATGTAATCGTGGTACCAGAGAACAAGACGTTGTCGGTCGGTGAAGAGTTACAACTCTCGTGCAAAGCCGTAGGGGACCCGGAACCTTTGATAACGTGGGCCAAAGACGACATTTATCTAGAACTTGGCCAAAGAGTTCAGGTAAGATTATTTCAAGGTATACGGAAATTGATCTTTCGGGCCAACCCAGTTAAAAATCAGGTTATATATAATCGTGCACTGTTGTTAAAAAATGTTCTATTAATTATTTACTTTATATTCATTGCATTAAATCAAACTTTTTAGGAATAATTTTCCCAATTACTTTGCATCTCTAAAAAAATTCTATCTTATGCAACTATACTCCTGCTCTTAAACCCATATAGAATCTAGGACTAAATCAAACCCCCAAAATCTCGATCAATGTGTTTAAAATTAAAAATAAAATTTGCTTAGCATTAATAATAATTTTCAAAAATCTGATCGAATTTGTGTTTTTTTTTGTGTGTGTGTGTGTCATTACCTTTAAGGATAGTAAAACTGCTTAGATTTCCTTCAACAGTATCTTTTCTGCTAGGAAAGTGTAATCTAGTTGGTACTTTGAGGGGATCAAACGTAAAAATACGTAAAATTCACGTGAATGTGTACATTATTTTTAGTTAGATATTCATAAATATTTTCTTTTTAAATCTAAGATTTGAAAATATAATACATGATTCCTTATAAGTTTGTCGACCTTTATCAAAAAAAAAAAAATGTCTACAAGCAAATCAAATTATAATTTAATGAGCGTTTAAAGTTCATATTTTCACAAGATTGGTTTATACACAATTATATATACAATATCGATTTTTGACAATAATTATCAAATTTAAAAATTTAAAATAGTAGTTAAAATTTTATAAAATGTTCAACTTTTATATCTAAGAATTGAGAATTTCGAACAAGGTTCCAAACATAAAATATTTAAATTACTTTATTCACAATAATATCATCAAATGTCCTTTGTAACTTCATAGGCTGACTGACCGATTTCGCTAAGAATCGTTTTTAATTTTTATTATACAATGGTATTATATCAAATTTAATACAATCCCAAAGAGTGGCCCGCTTAATAATATAAAAAATAGACTGTTTTTGTTTATACGGCAACGGCACACCATGTTTCCTAAAAATGTTGATCAAAGATTTTTACTTTTTAATACAAGGTTCCTAGGAAGTCGTTCTTATAGTGATTTAAAAATATCATAAATACGTAAATATTCAATTTTTTTTTTTTTATTTGAAGTTTAAATGTTGACATTTGTTATCAAGTCAATTGAGTAGTTAAATAAATTTAAAAAGGTATAAACCATGTTTATTAAACATTCAATGATTGAAAATTAACTTTGAAATTTACATATTATGCATATCCATTATCAATATCATAATAAAATATAATATATTATGAACTTCACTCGTTACCTATATTGGCTATTAACAATATATTTACGGCAGAGCTACTTTCTCGGTTCTTTTTTTTATTACGAATTTAACTTATTATCAGTACTTAGTTGACTTTTATCATTAATTCTAATTTTTAATATTTAGTGAAATATATTTCAAATTATTGTAGTGTCGATTATAACATTAATCCATAGTATAAATACTTGCTGCAGGTATTTAAAAATAATACATTGATTATATCTAAAGTGGAAAGAACGGACGGCGGTCAATATAAGTGCGTGGCGTCCAATTATCTTGGACGAAAATCTTTTGAGGCGATGGTTAACGTAAACGGTAATATCATGTATATCACTATTATAGTCGCATATCATTATTATATAACCATACGAGTTCTATAT
The DNA here is from genome assembly GCF_005508785.2 of Acyrthosiphon pisum. NCBI lineage: Eukaryota > Metazoa > Arthropoda > Insecta > Hemiptera > Aphididae > Acyrthosiphon > Acyrthosiphon pisum. The sequence goes on from NC_042495.1 coordinate 27,246,661, forward strand.
CTGGTGTGACATTAAAATTCCAAAAATCAGAACTTGAATAATGCATCTTTCGTCAATCACTCTTTGTGTGATACAGAAATAAATAAACCTATAGTTATAACCAGACGCGGAATTAGAACAATAATTATAAAATTATTAATTATTGTTATGTTGACGCTACACCACATGTGTTGTCTCCGTTTTACGAATGAAAACATAGCAAAAACTGTTTTGCGCGTGAAAGTACCGTGAAGGTTACATCGTAACTAAGAAAATAAATTTTCTCCACATTAAAAACGAACATTGTCTGTGAAATTCTAATTAGAGTTTTTCGATATCCAAACTACAAAAAAAGTTATTAAGTTTGAAAAACACAAAAATAATGGATTGTAATGTATAACTAATGTCGTAATGTATACCATTTTCTAATGAAATATTACCTCACGGTACATTAGTTGATCGGCATTATAATGTAATTGAGAATTGTGAGGTTGGATTTCATAAGGCTTATTTGTATAGTTATAAGTTTTGTCTGGGAAAAGGAAAATGTATCTCGAGTTTTGATAAATTGTGTTTTAGTAAGTGTTCTGTGTAGTAACTTATTCAAGTGTCGTAATATTTATTTTTTTATTAATACATTATACCTAAGTCTAAAGTATGGTCACCTGTAATTATATTTTTTTTGTTTATAGAAAAGATGTGTCCACCTCTACTATCAGACAATTTAGATATTAAATGTAGTTTTAATGGCAACTATGCTAATTGCTCAAATTTATCGATACCTGACACAATAGCAACACCATCGTGTAAGCCTACTTATGCTCTACCAAATAGAAAAAAACAGACTTCACTAGAATTACGTTGCCAGTCTAATGGAATGTGGGATAAAGAACTATATAGATGTCAACCACGTAATTACAATTTTTACATACAAATATAAGACTCTAATTTATAAAATATATTTTACTAATTTACTTACCTTTCATTTTAACCAAATGCTTTTATTTGTGTTACAAATGTTAAAATTATGGAATAACAATTAATAATAATTAGGTTATTATAGGCATAATAGTTTGAAGTACTTACATTTTTTAACCATCAACAATATATCAATTCTATAAGCTATATTTACCTATTGGCTTTTATAATTTATGACTTATTATAATTTATATTTATATTTAAGTGGATATTTGCATTTTACCAACTGTCGAAGGAGTTGTATACACTTATGAAGGTTCTAACGAAAGTTTAACTCACGGGACGTTTATTGATCTTCACATTACAGTAAATGAGAACTGTAAATTTGGCTACCATAAAGTTCATCCCAATAGTTTTAGAGTTTGTCAGAGACATGGAAAATGGAAAACGGTTTCTGATAAATTATGTTTGAGTAAGTTTTGTATATTGTAATGATTTGTATGTTGTAATAACTTCTTATTTAAATATTATTAGTCTGGGTTTTGGTAATATTTGTAGTATAATTTGTTTATATTTATAGAAACGTGTCCACCTCTAGAGTCAGATAGTTTAGATATTAAATGTACTCATAATGGGAAGTATGCTAATTGTTCAAATCCATCCATACCCGATACAATAGCAAAACCAGTATGTAAGCCATTATATACCGCGTCAAATGGAAATGAAGAGGAACCACTTGAATTACTTTGCCAGCCCAATGGAACTTGGAATAAAGAACTATATAGATGTCAACCACGTAATTACAATTTTTACATACAAATATAAGACTCTAATTTATATAATATATTTTACTAATTTACTTACCTTACATTTTAACCAAATGCTTTTATTTGTGTTACAAATGTTAAAATTATGGAATAACAATTAATAATAATTAGGTTATTATAGGCATAATCATTTGAAGTACTTACATTTTTAAACCATCAACAATATATCTATTCTATAAGCTATATGCACCTATTGGCTTTTATAATTTACGACTTATTATAATTTATATTTATATTTAAGTGGATGTTTGCATTTTACCAACTGTCGAAGGACTTGTATATACTTATGAAGATTCTAATGAAAGTTTATCTCATGGGACATTTATTGATCTTCACCTTACAGTAAATGAGAACTGTAAATTTGGATACTATAAAGTTCATCCCAATAGTTTTAGAGTTTGTCAGAGACATGGAAAATGGAAAACGGTTTCTGATAAATTATGTTTGAGTAAGTTTTGTATATTGTAATAATTTGTATGTTGTAATAACTTCTTATTTAAATATTATGAGTCTGCAGGGTTTTGGTAATATTTGTATTATACTTTGTTTATATTTATAGAAATGTGTCCACCTCTAGAGTCAGATAGTGTAGATATTAAATGTACTCATAATGGGAAGTATGCTAATTGTTCAAATCCATCCATACCCGATACAATAGCAAAACCAGTATGTAAGCCATTATATACCGCGTCAAATGGAAACGAAGAGGAACCACTTGAATTACTTTGCCAGCCCAATGGAACTTGGAATAAAGAACTATATAGATGCAATCCAAGTAATTGTATTATTTTATTATAAGTGAAATCCCCTAATTTATTCATATTTTATTAATTAACTTAACTTTTACTGCAATCAAATGCTTTTGTTTGTATAACAAAAAAAAACCAAAAAAGGACGAATAACTAATCATTAGGTACCGGTTAATCGATTGATGTAAATTTTTAAGCCGTAAACAGTGTGTCTATTCTATTGTCATTATTACTTGTTAACTATTATCATTCATATTCATATTATGTGAGTAGTATATATGTACCATTCCTGGCGCAGTGCCCCTTTTTAACAATAAAAGTTCAGAAAAAACCCAATGTTAAATAAAAGTTCAGAAAATTGAAATGCAATAATAATTAAAATATTTTTTGCAAAATCCCCCCAAAATATTTTTCCAAAAATCTAATTGCAATAATAATTAAAATA
>NC_042495.1:27249628-27262144 GCF_005508785.2 Acyrthosiphon pisum
CAAATATACATGCAATGGTTTGATTGAACCTGCAATTTCACTATGAGCCCTGGCCTAGGGAGCCACCCCCCTAAATACGCCACTGAACCAACCCGTCATCATAGAAACCGAACCCCAGCCGATGCAACCCCACAATCGTTGTTGTTCAAACTTGTGCGTGTCTTTAACTGCAGGTCATGTCAAAACATAATTATGAATAATATCATAACGATATAAGTATATAACCTATGATATTTATGATATTATACTCTGTCCAGCGAGAGAACACGTCGATTCTTCGAATCTCCACATGACACCATGCCTTCGAGACCGGTTCCACTATGTGGCAGAGTGTTGTGTGGGGAATGGGGTTGCTCAGAAAAATCGATTTTCGTCGGGCCGCGGTGTGTTCCCTCGCTGGACAAAGTATACTGGTATATTGATATATTATAATATTAAATATTATAATATTTTTAATTTCGATTGCCGTTTAAACTCGTATTTGTGAATTTAAGGACTCAACGTCTCAAACTATTTAATGTATACGAAATACGAATGTCACTCTCCGACTTCCGTTATAATATTATCATGACCAATGACTAGAATTTGTCATCCACATGATTTTCGTTCGAGATGACCAATAAGGCAATAACACTATAAGGATATGGTATTTCTCAAACCTACCCAAGCTTTGCAAGCACATGGTTTCCGATAAAGTGGTGACAATACTAATCGTGACGTATCTGGCCGCCAAGAAGGCGCAAAACAACCAGAACTGGTGAGTGGTAAGCGCGATTTCGTTCCGCCCGTTGTCGACGTCCGCTGGTGAGTCGGGCACGAGATCGTAGGAAGCGGTTATCAGTGTAACCACGACGATGAAACACAGGAACATGGTATTTTGACATCGGAAGTTATCAGCCACGGCGCCGAAAACGGGACGGGCGAACACTGCGGCAAGAGGCAGCACTGAGAAGACGGCGCCCACCAGTCGTGCAGATAGTAGCCCCGTTGTTTGGCCATGGTGCCATGGTGGTTAGGTATGGAGTCAGTGGTGACGTGCCTGCGGTGATCATCACAAGTCCACGACATAAGGAGAAATATAGTTATGAAGAAGAAATTATAAAGAAAAAGCGACAACGTGACATAACAATGTGATTAATGGTATAAGTGTATATACAATAATAAAATTGTGTACTCGGTCACGAGTTAAGGTGGGTTTTCACCATAGATATATAAAACAACTAGATAGCCGACTTCCTATAATACAACACTGCAGGAGGGCATGAATAACGCCCCCATATGCAAAGCTGACAATGTTTACATAAATTGTAATGATAACGTTTATTGATAACGTAATTTGTATTTTGAAATATTGAAATAATGAATTTGCGTTTTGCCATGTAGTAAATTTGAAATTATTATTACTATTTTTTGACCACAAACTATGTGATATTGACTGATTTCTGGAAATTACAACTGATCCCGTGCCCTAGTCAAAAATACAACTTAAATCTTTCTAGGTCTAAAAAAAATACAAAAATTTGTATAAAAGTGAGTTGCTTTTTAAAAATTCAATACATATCAGTAGCTGCCATCAATTGAATTAAATATTTAAAACATTGACTTTCAAATGTAATTACTATTATAAATATCCCAGTAAACAACATTTTATGTGTGACATTGGGTATAAACATAAACGATAATGCAGTTAAACAAAACATTTGAAATTTTTTTCTAATACTTGAGATGAGAAAAGTAACAAAAATTGAATACTTAAAAACAAATATCAAATACAAAGTTGTTATTTAATTCAATACAAAAATTGTAGTATTATAACTTGTACAGTAGACATATTATATATGTTTGTACTATTAAACTTTACAAAAAATATTTATATCAATATATAGAAAAAAAATATTATTTTTTATAGTTATTAATGTACAATATGAATAATAATAAAAACATAAATTAACATTATTAACTTCTAATTCAACAAAAAGATACAAAATATAAACATAATTAAAAGAATAGTATACAACATTTAACTAAAGGCATAGAATAATAAATAATTTAATTATTGATGTGAAAATAATATTTGTTTAGTTAGTGTATGACGCTTGCTATGTGGATTTAAGATATTAGAAGAAAACATTTTTCCATAAGATTTGAGACGGATGCTTAAAAATCTGTTAGTAATTAATGTAATAAGTACAATTTTGTGTGGTCTATCTAATATGGAAATATTTTCACAATTTAAGTCCTGAAAAATGTTGCTATCTAAAGAAAATGTATTAATGATTTGACGTAGTATTATAATATTTAAGTTGGGAAAATTTAATCTTTTTAAATTGTAAGTATAATATAAAAATAATTTTTCAATTTCTACAATAATTTTAAATGCATCTTCAGACCCTGATATTAAACCCCCTTTGTTTTTTGAATTTAGAAATTGAGAAACAGATGAATGACTATAATTATGGTCAGATATTTTTTGAAATAAACATGTAATACATGAATTACAACTCAAATTATTTACAATTCCCCTGATGATATATCCTAGTATATAATATAAAATATTATTTTTGGCTTCTGCTAATGACGTATTTAAAGTATTTAGTAGTACTGATCTGTTACAAATGTCCTCATCCAATTCTTCATTACACGTTATCTCATCAATATTTTTTTGCCTTCTGTATCATTTAAACTCAAAAATCCCTCCTGAAATATCGTCATCAAATATGTTACAGTTTCCATTAGATTTACATTTAATATAATTTTTAAATAATATCTGTTTTAAAGCTGTCTTAAATTGTACCACATTAGGGTTGTTATTTGATCCATAGCGTTGTCTAATTTGGGTAAAGAATATCTCAATATGGTCCTGAGAAAATTTATATGTTAAAATATAATTCATATTTAATGATGAATAATGTTCTGAAAATATTGTTTCTGCTATACTGAAAACTGATTTAACAGCAATAGCAAATCCAATTATAAAAGTTTTTTTGTTTGATTTATGTAAAGGAGTATTATTAAATTTTAAAGAGTTAAGATATTTAATTAAGGGGATTATAATAATTTTAAGAGAGCTAATATTATTTCTAAAAATTGGAGATTTTAAACCTTTTGAAAATGAACTTTTTGAATTAAGAAAATCAAAAACTCTATCAACAACTCGACAGTACTCAACAGTTGCTTCAACATCAGCAAAACCAGTTACATTAATTTTATTTAAATATTCTAAAGCATCAGCTGTAGAAGAACTTAACGTTTGAGCTGCGTATTTTACCTTCATCTTATTATTATAATAATGAACATGAGCTGCTCTAATTGTATTACTAAATTTAAAAGTTATGTCATTTTGTACACTATGTAAATATAAAATATGTGCCCATTTCACATTTCCTTTATTCGATTCGATGAATTTACAATTTCCTAATGTATTCCTCGCTAATTTTAAATTATGACAGGCATCTGGTATATAGTATACTTTTTGATTATTTACTGGGTGAGAAAACCAGCATTTTAATTCTTCGTAACCACCATCCACCATAGTTATACTTAGTAATTATTTATAAATATAAAAATTATATAAATAATACGCCTTATAATATTATACAACTTAATATTTTAGATTCTGAGTGGAACAATGAATGTATTAATTTTACAATGATGTGTGTTTTTTTTTTTATTTTTTTTTTTATTTTTTTTGTGTCTGTGTACACGATAAGTAGTCGAAATAATGCTACGATTTTCAACTTCAGTATCTTGTTCGATCAGAAAGTGAATATCGTTGGTGCATTGGGGAGGTCAAAATTTAAATTTCCCAGTAGTTTTCAAAAGCGCCGGGAAAAACAAAGGAAAAACCAGATTTTTTACGCAAAATCTGTTTTCGAGAAAATCGATTTTGGTTTTTGGTGTAACTTTAAAACAAATTACCGTAGATACATGAAATTTTCAATGGTTGTTTACATTTCCATTTTATATACACGATAAAATTTTCAAAATATTTTGATTTATTTTGAACTGTTTAGAGACATTTTCATTTTCCATTTTTTTTTAGTTTTTTTTCTATAAATATCAATAAAGTTTTATCTGTCGGGTCAAAAAGTGTAAGCATTCAAAGATCGAATTTTGACAAAATTAATCAAATTTTAATTTGAAAAATTATTTTGTAGTTAAAAATTTATAAAATGTTCAACTTTTGTATTTAAAAATTGAAAATTTAAAACAAGATTCCACGTAGGTAATTAATTCTGTTACCAAAAAATCTAAAAAATACATTTACACAGTTTATTTTTATAGTCATTTTAAGTACAAATTTGGACGAAATTACATATTAAAAACCTAGAATAACTATTTTAGTTATTTTGTTGTGATTGTATAATATTATTCTTGGGTATACTTGAAACTTCTAAAGTATACTATTATATATCTATGATAGTACCACGGTTTGCTACTTTTTTAAAAGCTTTATCAAGAAACAAGTTTGAGAAACCAGGTTTTTTTTATTCATTTTAGATTCTGAGTGGAACGATGAATGTATTGATTTTACAATGATGTGTGTTTTTTTTTTATTTTTTTATTATTTTTTTGTTAAGTCTGTCATGACCTTTTAGGATAGTAAAAGTGCTAGGATTTTCTTCAACAGTATCTTTTCTGATAGGAAAGTGAATCTAGTTAGTACTTTGGATTTTCCAGTAGTTTTTAAAAGCGCCGTGAAAAACAAAAGAAAAATTAACGAAAAACGGGAATTTATACGCAAAATCTATTTTCGAGAAAATTGATTTTGGTTTGTGGTGCAACTCTTAAACAAATGACCGTAGGTACATGAAATTTTGACTGAATGTTTATATTAGCATTTTCTATACACCATAACAAATTCCAAATATTTTGATCTCTTTACGGACATTTTCAGTTTCCATTTTTTTAAATTTTTTTTTCTATAAATATCGATAAAATTTTATTCATTGGTTAAAAAAGCTCGAAAATTTAATAGAAAGCTCCTAGTATATTGTTTCAATGGTAGATGAAAAAAATTAAAAACCCATTCTCACAATTTTTTTTTATAAGCATCTAAAGTTCAAATATTGACAAAATACGTATAAATGACCAAAATGTACAAAGTATTTTGAGTTAGAAATTCATGAAAAATTTTCTTTTTAAATCTAAGATTTGAAAATCTAATACAAGATTCCTTATAAGATTATCTACCTTTATCAAAAAAAAAAATGTCTATAAGAATTTCAAATTAAATTTTTATGAGCGTTTGAAATTCATATTTTTACAACATTGGATATTCACTCGATTTCTCATGTAGCGATTTCCTTATTTTGTTGTAATTCAAAAACGAAGAACTGTAGATACATGAAAATTTTATTGAATGTTTATATTAGCATTTCCTATACACCATACAATTTTGAAAATATTTTGACTATTTTTGAGCTGTTTACGGACATTTTCAGTTTTAAATTTTTTTAGTTTTTTATTCTATAAATATCAATAAAATTTTATCTGTTGGGCCAAAAAGTGTAAAAATTTAATACAAAGCTCCTGATATATTGTTACAATAGTAGTTGAAAAATATTATTGTGATAGTATAATATTATTTGTGGGTACTTAACTTCTAAAGTTTACTATTATATATCTATGATAGTATCACGGTTTGTTGTTGATGTATAACGCGTTATAAGTACCTAATGGATATAAATTGTGATATGATTAATTTGGAATTTATTATTGATACCTGTTATTGGTCAATTTTTTTTTTAATACCATAGATAACTGATAAGTATATTATAATATATTTTATACCTAGACTGTCTCCGCTCAGAATCATTGCAATTATTTGGTGGTATTTTGAAATCGGTTGGGGAGTGGATGAATTACCAACACAAATATTACATAATTAAAATGTTTAATGAATAATGATTTGTCTTATAAGTCATTATGTGAAGTGAAAGTAGACGTTATCATAATTTTCATTAGAATTATATATAAATAAGAGATTACGTCTACAAATATAATATAACAAAAAACAATTTAATGAGTTGTCAATTATTATTTCAATTAATATAGGTATTAAAAAATAATCGGTATGTGACAAAATAATAATAATATATTGTTTTACAATATTTAAGTTATCAAATAAATGGTAATTAATTTGATAGGTTTATGAAATGTTGATAAGTTAATCTAATCAAATGTAATTGCGCAAGGAAAAGTGGAAAAATGTAACAACAATTTACAAAAGTAGTTACATAGCATTTTACATAGATAGTCATTAAGTTATTAATTTTTTTATTTAAATGTTATTTTAGCCTATAAATTATAATAAATGTCAAATTATTCCTGCCTTATAGTTTGTCAGATTAATATACCTACTCAAAAACCTTAAATCATATTGTTTTTTTCGAGTATGTGTTTTTAAATAACATAATGTACTTAGCACAATATCTTACTAAAATCGTCCAACGGTATGCCCGTTGATAAATCATTATATGTATAACACGAATTAAGATAATATACAGAAAAAGAAACGAACTTGTGATAAGTGAAACCCGCGGCGCACCTTCTCACGTTGTGGCTAGAATATTAGGCCTAGCGCGTTATAGGATTGTTGTAACTATTATTAGTTCCTTATTCTCCCTTATAAGATCTTTCCGTTCCGTATCCAGGTATCCTGTATATCTTAATTCGTAACGTATAATGTGACAGTCTATACGTATAGTCGTATATACGTATAGTCTATGACAGTCTCATGTAAAAATGTATACAACAGAAAATGAATTGCTACTACTGTTGTTCATTATTTTTAGACCGAGAAAATTGTTTCCCTATTAATTATTATACCGTAATAGCTGCCGTGCGTGTAAACAATATATAGGCTTGTTATGTATTATAAAATATAATATAATTTCAATCACGTGTAATAATTATCAATGTTGACATTGAGTATTTAGTTTGTAACTTGTGAGAGGACACTATGCGGTCTTTGTTTGCACAGTTAGAGAAATGTAGAAAAAGAAAAAGAGAGCTCGAATCTTGATCCGTATCACTATTGTTCTGTGGTATCACGCAGTTACTATTATAATTTTCAATACAATGCTCAGTTTATTGATATATATATCGTATACCTGCCTACATTATGCTTTTGCGATTTTTTACAATTGTATTTAAAATCTTGAAAAAAAAATTCTAATTTCAGATTGCTCGACTTTTTTTATACTTTTTAAAACTTAATTGCACAATGTATTCCTGATATAATAAATAATAATTGTTATCCATACAAAATACCTTTTTTTTTTCTTTTTGGTAACGCACCAGTGCACCACTACATGGGAGACGCACGTTTATCGCATTACTTGACCCAAAAATACAAAATACCTATTTAATAGTATTTAACACTATTTTATTAGATTTCTATTATCTGTAAGTGTTGTGGTAATTTTTGTTTAATAACAGTTATTAATGTTTTTTGTTATTAAAAAATAATGTTATATTTACAATTTTATTCTTAACATATTATAGTAATATTATGATAAAACTAAATCAATTATAATATAATAAAATATATTTTTGTCATTTAAATATAAAAACTACTGGAGAGAACGAAGTATTATTTCCGTTGACCATGGTAGACTGTAGGTATAACTGGTATTTGGTTCGTGTGATCCGAGTTAAATAAGCTTTCCGGGACACGGGCAGCTTTAGTGATTTATTTTGTTGTATGCTAGTCCATGATGCCATTTTCTATGGGTTTACTTATTCGCATTATTAATTGGTTGACGGATACTTGGACTAGAAACGTGGTAAATGCCACGTAACTCAATAGTTCGAAAGAAGCCGAGCTTCCCATACGTTCAAACGTGTAACCCGCCATGAATGAACCAAGTGATACACCTGAAATTATTTTGGAAAATTATTATTCAATCAATTTATTAATATTATAAACTAGCCAGTCACCACAATCGTAAACCCGCCACCGGGTGCCACTTTATCAACAAGTCGTATTTATAGGACAACTCCGACAACTTAATAAAATAAATATATACAGGCCGAGATTTATTCAAAATGTTGGGAAAACCAATTTATGTAACCCTGTTAGAATTCAAATTTTTTTTTATTCTTTTAACTTTTCAAAATAACCGTCAAAATCAAAAAAAAAAAATTAAGGAAAATGGGAAATTTTAAACAGTCAGTTTATTGTAAGTATACAATAACATAGATTTTATTTTTTTCTTGTGTACTTAACTGAAAAACGAATAATCACATTTTAACCAAATGTTTATAAAAGTATTTCCTTTGATTTTTAAATGATAACATTTTTTTAAAATATTTTGACACTCTTTGGGCTATATGTATACATACTATAATATATAGATATAAGACATTATTGATTTTTTCTATGAATGTCGATAATAAATTGATAAAGATGTTGACAAAGTCAAAATGCTTGAAAATCGAATACACGATTCTTCATAAGTTAAAAATATTAAATATAAAAAAAGGTGGGTAAGTGGATGTCGCTCTGCTTTACAGAAGGTTACGAGTAGTTCATTGTATAATGAATGGTATTAAATTTGAATTCAATGATATAATATAATTGTACACATTGTTTATCAAGTTCCTTATAAAAAGAAATTCGTTCTGTTCCTAGTTCCTTAAAAAAAAAAGAATTTGTTCCTTTGTCGTTCTATTGGAAAATGAACGAGTTCCCTTTTTAATTCCAAATAAAATAAAAATTCTTATTTAATCATTAATTATGGTTTTTTTTTCGTATTATGCTTACTTCTTTAATTTTTATTTATAACATATAACTACTAGTAGGTACATATTTTATATGTTTATGTAATATATTATTATATATTTTGAGATTTTCTTCAAAATTAAATTTTTGGCTAATTAGCAATATACATTATACACATTAAAAAATATATATTAATTTAAATTTTTACATACTTATCTGTGTACATTATTGGAACTAGAAAGGAACGAACAATTTTGTTATTTTCCATTAAAAAAAAGAACTAATTCATTTTATCGTTCTTTTTTTTATAAAAAGGAATTCGTTCCAGGAATCCGTTCCTTTTGGAACTCGTTCTTTCTAAACACTGACTGTACACGTAAAACGATTCTGAGCGATGACGTTTTGTCAGTGTGGATATTTTATATTATATTTATATTGTTATAACTAGAGAACGGATTTTTATGCTCTAAAAAGTATTGAAATATGCCATATAATATGTAGTAAAAATAATGAAAATATGCAAAAAAATATGCTGTAAAAATCATATAGATATAGGCAAAAAAGTATGTAAAGTTTATGTAAAGTCATATTTTGAGTTTCCAGTTTTTTTTATGACTATCACTTTTTAGTATTAACCGACTGACACTGCAAGAGCGATTAAGTTTACGTCGTAATCGATTATTTATTAAATTAAAATTAAAATTATATTATATTATATTTTAAATTAATATTAAGTGCCTATACAATTTAGTTTTAATTTTCTATTTGCCAAGTATTATTTTATGCACTTTTTTTAAATTTTTGCTTCAATATGTAATAAATTTTGAATTTTGCCAAAATATGCAATAAGTAATAACTTTTAAATATGCAGAAATATGCAAAAAAAAAATGTTACCATTAGTTTCAAATTATGATGATTCGTTGAAATAATTGACAAATATCCAAAAATATGAAAAGGAAAAAATATGCAATTGCATAGAAATCCGCGCTCTAGTTATGACTTATTAGTTATTATTAATACAGTTCAACTGTCATTGTAACAATCTATTAAGAGCTTTGAACTAAATTTTCAAGGTTTTTACCCAACAAATAAAAATTTATTGACATTCATAGAACAAAACGTTCATAATGACGAGGTACACTTGACACCTACTGAACAGCAGAACAGGTACCTACTACCTACTTCCCCCTTTTTTAAAAAATATTTCTAATCCTTACATTGCAAATTCATATTGCTGAGACACATCCCATTTTCCTAACCCATATCATCAACTATCCCAATGACTAATTACTATTATCGTAATTTATTTAATTATTTTGTTACCATGTAGATGCTAATTTATTTTATTTTAACAGTGCTTACGCCTTACCTATTCCGTGAAAGGCCATGCCGAACAGGCCTTGGAGAGTGCCTGCGCTGCCACTCGGTGCTACTTCAGCCGCGTACGAAATGCCAGCCACGAAGGCCAAGGTGAACGTTATACCATTGGTTAGCTCGACCGGCAATACCCACAACGGATCTTTGATGATCGAATAGAGGAAAAATCTCATCGAGAACATTGCGAACGATATGGAGAAAGCCGTCATGTGTCCAATCTTTTTCAATATGTATCCTGCAGCATATAATATGACAATAAGTACATCAATTTAACATGACAATGATCGAACTTTTTTCACTAAAATCTGTGCAACCTGCAGATCAATAGAACATCGCACTCATAGGTATAATTGTTTAATGCAAAAGTATATGTGTTGAAATTAAAATAGATTATTTATTTGAAATTTTTGAATTTGTGAAATCACCTGTTTAAGATCCCTAAAAGAGTGAGTCAGCCTGATATTATTGTTTTGTCTTTTGTTTCCCCACGACAATGCATAGACAAATGCACTCACGCAAAATTGTATGGTTTTTTAATAATCTTAGAGTAAAATCACATGTTACAAAAATTATAAAGGGATGAAGGGGAAATAATATTTTGAAGGTTAGGTATATGTATAGCACTATAGCCGTATAGGTATTATATAGGATTAATCTTTTTATATTTTATTTATTATCAGACTTTACAATTTCTTTTTTGTATATTTAAATAGGTGCCACATTGATTTTCGACAAAATTATATGTCAAACCCTAAAAATCCATAAAAAATATAATATACAAAATATGATTTTGCGTAAATAATGAATATACAATATACTATCTATGTTGGGGATGGGTCATACACAGACAACAATAAACGTGTTAACATCCTAACAATGGTCGTATTTTACTAGTATAATAATATCTAAGAATTGTACCTATCTATTGGACTGACAACTGACAAGTATTATACCTAAATGTGTATGTATTATGTATATAAATATAATACTATATAAATGTATAAAATAACCTAATATAGTAATATCCCAATTTATTATAATATAATGATAGTTTTTATTTATTGTGTGATAAGCTATATTAACGGTTATGTTTTCTCGTTGAATAACAATGATTATAATTTTAAAGTGCTTTTCTAACGAAAAACGTTCATATCATTTTAATATGCACTTAACGTTACTGTGTTTATCAATAAAAATACATTTTAATTAATTAAAATCCATTTAATAATTTAGTGACGTACAACGTATTGTAATGTAAATACACGGGTTTTAATGATACTTCTATGAATTATAAATAGTTTTTTTTTATTAATATACACCCATCAAAAATACAATATTTATAAGTTATAATATTAATTTAAATATAATATTTTTTTATCACTGATAGATGATAGTTAAACTGTCTAGTTGGGTTTTATTAAAACATCAGCTGTTGACAAAATTAAATTGAAAAATTTAGGTATAGATTGAATACGTTATAATTTAGTTTAATAAATATTAAATACCTATGTACTTAATTAAAATATATTAAATTATTTTTTAAACATTTTCAAAACCAGAAGCTAGAACAAGAACAAGAGGATTTGGTTATTGATTCTTCATAAGTATAAAGACATTCAAAACTATATTTTATATAGGTACCTGTCATAATATAAATAGGAATTTCTCCTATACAACATTCTACTGTCACCGAAAAACCTTGTATCGTCTTAATCAATGGTAATCGTTCTTGATGATAAATGTTTGCTAAGTCTTCAATGTACCTATTGAAATAAAAAAGTAAATTATAGTAAGTGTATTATAACAAACATTTTACAACAATAGAAAAATATTTACAGAAATAAATAAAACCAAATGTACGCGGTGAAAATTCCAGCAAACACTGCCCACACAAGGTATGAACAGACTTTAACGTCAGATAATATTTTTATGACATCTTTAGTCATGTTTTTAGATGTACAAGTTTGGTTGTTCTAAAAAATAAAATAATATTTATAAATTATTTTAATCCTAACATTTTTAAAAGCAAGGCTGGGCAAGTTAACTATTTATTTTAACTCATTTAGTTAAGTTAATTTGAAAAATGTAAGTTAAGTTTAAAGTTAAAAGTTACTTTCCTTTTTTATTTAACTTGTTAAAGTTACAAGTTAGTTGGAAAAAAAGAGTAACTTAACTTAGTTAAAAATAAGTTACTTTTTTTTTCATATAAAACTTATAATTACACCATTTACACCTCATATTAAAGATTTACAAATAACATAATATTATAATGTAGGTCTTTATATCTTAAAAAAATGTATTTTGTTATAAGTACTTATAAATTAATGAAATCCAACAAAATAATTAAATTATTTGTATATTTTATTTTTTTACCTAAAAGTTTTCCAAAGTGATAGTAAAACTTTTAAAT
>NC_042495.1:27263144-27267721 GCF_005508785.2 Acyrthosiphon pisum
TACAGCGTATAACGGATTGTTTAGTACTCCAATCCCAACACTCCTTCTTCTAGTAGACATACTGGACACCTTACGCCATTCTTGAGTTCTGCAGTTAAAAACGTCTGCGCTTTTAAAACAACCCTTACCATAAAAACCGCCAACCTTGAATTTATTATATAATTTATTTGTACGTACTTTATAACAAAAATATTACTAAAAAGATAATAACTAATAAGTAATATATTTCAATATAACTTACGGCATATATACTATTATCTATCACACCAACTCCAAAATTTAGTCGTTTTCGTAACATGTTAACGGTTAGCTCGTAACGGTTGGCTTCCAACAAGGTGATTCTGATGATAAATCGAGCACTTCAATAGATTGGCGAGATGATCGATTATTAATACCACCCATATAAAACACGAAATTATCTTTTACTACAGATATACCACCACCACAACGAGGTGTAATCATTTTTGGTCCAGACTGCCACTTGTTGATTTTTGGGTAATACCATTCTGTACTATCTAATATAACTTCACCACTCCCTAATCCGCCAACCACTAAAATAACCTGCTTCAATTAAATCGTTAAATATATTGGAAAGAGAAATACATTATAACGTAATCATACTTTATGTAAACCGCCTGGATGTCTAGGTTTTGTTCGGACGTTATGTGGAATGGTAGTAAGCTCATCTGACTTAAGTAAATAAAAATTTAACGCTTCAATTACGTTATCTTTACCTTAAAAATTATAAAAAAATGAAATAGGTGTATATTAATTCACAAATAAAGCACGTTTAAAGATATAACTTACATTTAAGACAATTATTGATAAGAGGTTCCTCAACTACTTTTTTTAATATGTATTTTTTGGATGTTAATGGTAAACGTACGTGTTCCATTAATTTGGGCAAAATACACTTTCTGGAACCCAAATCATGTTTTACCCATCGAATGACATTTTCAAATACCTACAACAATCAAAATATTGAATTGAACCGGACTACCCGCATCATTTATGCAAGCCTTATCATTAACTTGATAACTATTAATTGAGTTAAGTTAAGTTGATTGAAAACATTTTAATTAGTTTGAAGATAATAGTTATTCTAATTTTAACTCAGTTAAGTTATTTTTTTTTAAATATATAAATAGCAAGTAATATGGTTTAAAATAATAAAATGTAAATGTTTATGCAGTATTATGTATCATCAATAATCATTTTTTTATATGTATTATTTAATTGTTTATAAATGAACGTATCTTGGGTTTTATTAAAAAAAAAACTCATTCTTTATTAAGTTTATATCAATAAAAATCAGTTAAATTAAAAATGAAGTTAATAAATATTAATTTTAAAAAGTTAAGTTAAAAGTTAAAATTAACTTAACTTCAATTTTTTAGCTAGTTTATACCCAGGATTGCATTTATGTAAGTAGGTATTATTGTTTCTGCCCTATGCTAAAATAGAACCATTATATACATTTTACTTTGCCTACCTTTTCCTCAGATGGAACTTCAAGTTCATTACTGCCGATCAACTTATCAATTTGTTCGGATGATAAGAACAGGAACTCGTTTCCTACTACCACGTCTCTAAGAATAAAAAAAATTAGCGTTTATACATTTACAATTATTTCCTTATAGGATCATAATAATAAATAATATTTCATACGCAAAGTGTTGTTGAATATATAATTCTGAACTTGTTAACAATTCCGTACAGCTATGTAAATCAGCCAAAGAATATATACAGATACAATTCGTAAAGCTTAGTTGTTTCTGTAAAAAATCACAACACGCCGCTTTTACTTCTTGTAATTGCAAAATATTCACCGCTGGTATCATAACCTTGAAATAAAAACAATAAACAATTTAAATAATTGTGTCATTTGTAATAAAATCGAGCATTTAGACTATTATTACCTTTACGTTGTACTCAGTGAGGACGATTTCCCCTGTGTAAATATAGTCTACTAAGTGTAGTAAGGTGGTAGAATCAAAGTGTTTTATAAGAACAATATCTTGATTTTTTTCTTCAAAATTTGTAAACATTTCATGGAAGTATGGACTAGCCGACGCTAGAACCACTTTATGGCCGAATATAACTCCACCATCATCTGTTCTTAGTTTAATATCACAAAATAGCTGTTGTCTAAAAGAAAAATTAGTTACTACCATTTATTTAGTAATACATTTGAATTGCTATCACTACTTACTTTCGTAAGGATTGTAACACTTTGAATATCTCAGCATACGACGATTGCTTATACTCGTATTTAGCTAATTCACATCGACTGGATTCCGGAATTTTGTTTGAATTGTCCATTGCCAATGGTATAATATTAAGTCTGGTACTTGATAAACTGAAACTGTGCATGAAATAAATTTTGAAATAAATTATAAGTACCTATAGTTAAAAATCGTTAAAAGTCCACTATGAAAGTATGAAATGAAAAGTAATATCAAAATCAACATATTATGTTTATATAAATATTTAAAATGTATATTGAACTTAAAAAAATTTACATGCCACAATTTCCAACAGGTCAATAATATTGTGCATGACGTATAGGTGATTACGTGTTTTTTTTTTAATCGTTTTACAGCCATGTTTAACTCAGTGAAGTTAAAAGTTAATACTCAATTTTTGGTAACTTTTTACAAAGCTAGTGTAGCTAATTTTTTTTCCAACCCAAAACTAAATTATAGACTATATAGTGTACATACTACATACACTTGATACAGTATTTCCATATAACTATATGTATAACTTAGATTCACATGATATAAATTTTTAACTTTAAACAATTCACGGTCGATATTTTTTGACATGAAAACGAAATAGACTGTAAAAGTTAAATGTAATACATTAAAAACAAAATAAATTAACTTAACTTAGGTACTTCTTAAAATAAAAATGAATTCGTTAATTTTACGTTAGTTAAAAAAAGAAATTTAGTAAGCAAACAGTGAAGTTAGTGAAAAGCCAAAAATTAATAGTTACTATAGGTACAATAACTTATAATTTGTTTCATTATAGTTTTTACTACAACCGCATATCGTACATAGGCACAGTAAAAACGTAAATATTATAAGTTGTTGTTTTATTTCGATTATTTGACTCAAAATGTCTTATTATAAACACAAATCTGGATATCAGAAAAGGAAATTGAAAGAAGAAAAAGCAGTTTCAAACATTAAGTCAATTTTTTAAACCATAAGAAGTTGAAAAAATACAATTTAAAAAGAATACCTATACATTTGTTGATATTTAATTTTTTTAATTATACTTACGCCTAAAATCTAAACATAAAACTAATTTTTAAAGCATATTCATGTGGAAAATTTAATTGTTATTTAAGAGGGGCCCGGATTTAGTTCTGTGCCAGGGCCAAAAACATGATGTGGGAGACCTGTCTACTGCAGCTATTCGTTTTTGAATTACAACAAAAGAAAATCGGTACATGAGAAATCGAGTGAATATCCAATGTTGTAAAAGTATTTAACTTCAAACGCTCAAAAAAATTTAATTTAACTTTCTTGTAGACATTTTTTTTTTTTTGGTAATGGTATACCAACTTATATGGGGAATCTTGTATAATATTTTAAAATCTTGGATTTAAAATGAAAAATCGTATGAATTATTAACTCAAAATAATTTGGTAATTTTCGTGATTTTTGCATATTTTCCATAAATTTAAATACTTATAAAAATAACTGTGACTAAGGGTTTTTAATATTTTTTTTAAAATTTCATGATAACATTGTAGTCTGAGCCTTGTATTAATTATTCAAGCTTTTTTACCCAACAAATAAAGTTTTATTGACATTTATAGAAAAAAAAAACTAATAAAATTGTAAGCTGAAAATGTCCCTAAAGAGTTCAAAACAAATCAAATATTTTGAACAATTTATAGTAGTGTATAGAAAATGCTAATATAAGCAACCAGTGAAAATTGCATGTATATAGTATATACGTACGGTCGTTTGTTTTAGAGTTAACTAAAAACCAAAATTGATTTTGTCAAAAACCAATTTTGCGTAAAAATTCCTGTTTTTCCTTAATAAATTTACTTTCTTATCAGAAAAGGTACTGTTGAAGAAAATCAAAGCAGTTTTACTGCCCCAAATGATGGTGGCAGACACAAATATAAAAAATGTAAGTAAAATAAAAAAACACACATAATTATGTAAAATCAATATACATTCATCGCTCCGCTCAGAGTCTTTTTTTTTTTTATTATTTATTTTTTATTTACAATCTGTTACATAAAATTGAACAATAAGTAAAATAGATAAGTGAATAGGAAGTGGCTTGAAGAAAGGACAGATTTAAGAAGCCTTCCAGTGAAGACACTTAGTCAGTTATTTATATACATTTCTATAAGTTAACAATAAAATTTAAAATTTAATTTAAATAAAATTTGGCAGTCAACTAAATTAATAGGTCCCGACACCACCGCCTTTTTAGTCTTTTCCTAGATTGTCAGGTATGTTTGCCGACGCAAGTCCTTTAATTAGGGAATTATCATGATTTTTAGCAGATAAGTTAAATCGTCTATAAAAAGTTCTAGCTGCATC
>NC_042495.1:27269086-27276619 GCF_005508785.2 Acyrthosiphon pisum
GGTTGAAAAGTATCAGCGAGATGGTTTGCAAATATGTTAGCTTTCTCCTCATCAGAGTGTACCCAATTTCCGTTTGCATTGCGTAGGATGGCTGGGGGATTTCGTATACGAAGAGGTTGTTTGGCAGCCTTCCAGAGAGAGCCGTCCTTAGTCGTAAGTGATTCTAAGTGTTTAGTATAATATTTGTTTCTATAGTTTGCTAGGGTCCGTTTGAGTTTTTGCGCAAGCATGTTGTAGTGGGATTTATCAGTGGGATATTTTGATCTTTGCCATAGGCAGCGAGCGCGACGTTTTTGTGCTATGAGACTACGGATGTAAAGGGGAATGATCATGTTACATGTGTGTGATTGCGTAGGTTGCGCTGATTCCCATGCTGAAGTTTTACATCCAACATCCGCTCAGAGTCTAAAATGATTTTGTAGTTAAAAATGTATAAAATGTTAAACTTCTATAGCTAATGATTGAAAATTTAAAACAAGCTTTCACGTAAATAGGTAAATAAATTACTTTAATCACAATAATTCGCAATACTATAATAATAATAGTTTTTAGTTTTTACAGTTATTAATTTACGAGTAACAACAAAAAAAATTTAATTGTTTTTTCAAAAACTAGGTTGTTGTAAAAATGTTTGTTTTCCCTGGTTATTTTGAAAAGAACTGCACCATTTTTCTTTTGACCTCTCAAAGCAAAAGTAATAACAAGATAAAATCACTACTATAAAATGCTAACGTGACGTCATTGGTATTTTTTGTACCAACCGTCGCAATAGTCGTCCGAAACATAATTTTACGTGATAAAAACAATATTTGTCTTAAGGGTGTCGTTGCTGGTGCGTTTTTTGGTACAAAAATATGTCTTACAGGAAAAACTCTCACGACCTGTAGAATTGTCGGATTTCGTTAATTTTTTTTTTATCTTAAATTACAGAATATTTTGTAGGTCGGATCAAAGCCCGATTTTGAAAACTATAATTATAGAAACTGGAATATGCATTGAAAAATGCATAATATTTTGTCCTTTTTCAAACGTATTTTTTCTACTACAATTCAAAAGTAAAATAAAAAATCGAGCTTTGATCCGACCTGTAGAAACTTCTCATCTTTCAGATGAAAAAAAAAATTAACGAAATCTGACAATTCTACAGGGCGCGAGAGTTTTTCCTGTGAAGTCATTTTCGTTGATATAATACACCGTACCGACCCCGTCTAAATAAGTATCGGAGCTGTAGATTAGTGGAAAAGTATTAGAATTAAGGTACTAACTAAAATATAAAACATAATATTCAAATAGCATAGACATTTCGAAAATTGGAAATACTGGCACCGACACCCTTAATGCAATCTTTATATACACGTTCCACTGTTCCAGAATGTACGTGGAAGCGTCAAAATCAATAGTTTATGAAGAATTCTTATTGCTTATAAATATTAGTTTAAATAGTATATGTTACGCCGTTACCAATCCTGCAAGTTCGGCGGTTGTCGGCAACGACTTGCGTAATGTGCTGAAAGCGGGAGCGGAATCGGGTTACCCAATATGTAGGTACCTAAAGATCAAACCTTTTTTGTCGGAAACACGTATATTTTGTAGTAGGTAATGACAATCTCATAAATAAATAGCGGGCGCCCAAAATTTTAACTTAATAACTAATATAATGGCTGGTAAAACAACATTTAACTTTAAAGTAGCCCACTGACCACGTGGGGGACTAGGTAAATGATCAACCCGATTCGGCGACGGCGTGGCTCCGCGAGGTGGCGATGCTCCTGGTCGACGACCAATGTGGGTCCCTCGCCGGAACGTCGAGGGCGGACAATCTTCTCAGATTTTACTTCGACGGTGACAATCCGTATTTCGGCGCGAATAGCGCGTGGTCGATAACGAACGCGAAGTGTGACGAAAACGAATACCGACGTGCTGACTTGTTACGGCAGTCGGCAACCACTCGCGATCACGCGGAGTGTAACGGATAGTATCCGTTCCTTTCAAATAATACCAGTATAAGAAACATAACATTACAATAACTTAGGTAATCAAGGTGAAAGTATGTAAACTATAATCAAAATAATAACATAGGTAAGGGATGATACTAGGGGGAGTGAAAGACCTTCACAATAATCTACATATAATAACTAAACTATAAATACATGGGTCGCTAGACGGCGGGATTAATCGAGTATAATAATATAACAAAACACATTCAAAACCACAAGCCATGTATTTAACGGCAGGGTATGGGGCTTGCTCTTCACATATAAGTAGATAAAAGTACATTATAGTTAAAACCAGAAAACAGGATGCGAGTGCAACAATAATTGACGGTTCGTGGAATCAGCATTCACACGCATTGCACAGGACATCGATAAACGCAACGACGCATTATGGATAAGCCAATGGACCGGGGGGTAGGTAGGAGAGCCTGGGCCCTTATAAAAGCAGACCGGAGACGGCCTGTATTCAGACGTGTTTTCTCCACTGTACTTCGAGCACCTTCACGACACTTTGTGTAATAATTTAATTATTTGGACTTAGTAAATTTTACTGAAGAACATTTTAATAAACCACATAGAATATTTCATCTGTCTACATATTTATTTATCAAACTACCTTTCAACATCTACAACGACAACAAAACGGTCTTGCTTCCTGCAAAAACATAATATACTCGTAGTAACTGCCTATCAGAATAAATACTCTGACCGCCCATAAGTACGAGCATATTACAGGAGTGTTAAAAGAGAAAACACGCGCACGGCGTAAACAATAAAAGTAACAAAAGTATGACGTGTTACTTAGCGTCGGGTGTCGATCACGACGGTACAGACGGACAGCTGCGCGTGTCCACACGCGACTTTTTGCTTGACGCGACGCAACGGGCGCGTATATCAACAGCGAAACGTAAACTTGGTCGTATTGACCGCGGCCGCTGATCACAGCTAGGCTTAACACACCTCGTGATCACACGAGGGTTCGAAGCACGCACGACGCGACACGGAGAACGATGGCGCATACGGTGCGCTACGTTCAGCCGTTGGAAAAAGGCAATTTTAACGATTTGTCCACAACGGCCGATGGCCCGTTGGGCGGCCGGTGCCGGCGGCGCGGGGCAGCGGAAGGGGAAAGCGTCGCTCGGAGCTTCGACGTAGAACGCACTTGGATCGTCCGTGCCTTTGGCGGTAAACACGTTCCGCGTTCGAACAGTGTATGATTGTAAATAATATTATAATATAGGCATACCTATTACTCTGATATGTTCATACTATGTAATATATAGCTAGGTTGAACTAAAAGTTGACTTTTGGGTCACGCTGTATGTGCGATAATAATTTGTCAATATTGTGCATGTTATTTTGACAAAAGAAGATTCGTAATATTAATATTTGTTTTACTATTTTAGATATTTTATTTTATTTATTTTTTAATTTAACAAACCGTGTTTTAATCGTCATTTTTTCACATATATTATACTAGATTTAAAGAATTAAGTTGGAAATTAATAATTCACATAGTCAAAAATATTTTTATTTTTACACACACACACATTTAAATTTACTTTGTTTACAATATTATTTCAACCAATTTATTTTATATATCTATATTCGGTTTAAATATAAACCTAAATATTAATTACATTGCTCTTACTTTTTTTCTGAATTGTTTTCAATCGTTGAATAATTAAGTCGATTAGACAAATAAATCCTAATAAAAATTTTAAATAGTGTATTAATACAAATTACAAATTACAATACGCAGGTATAACTCATGTGGCCATGTGGGTTACAAAACATTTACCTACACGATGTTAAACGTTAAGTTCATATTACTATAGTGCTGCACATTTTGTCTAATACGGGTAGGTAGGTACCTACTTACCTAGCCACCTAAATTAATATTTTAATATCTTATTACTTTTATAATTTTAAATAACATAATTTGTAATTGGTATGGATTGGCTAACAATAATTTCTTAGTACACATTATAATAATTTTTCAAAATGTTAAAAAATAGGCATTCGATTCCGCTAATTAAATATAATAATGGTTAAACGAAAACAAACAGGCACCGGGCCATCCACTGCTTTTAAAATCAAACAGGGTCACTGATTCGTGGATATTTTAGATCGTTCAACCGATATCGTAACAAGTGAATATACTTCCGTAGCATAAATTAGTTGTAAGATTCTTTCACGTACGTGTCTCCAGCCCCCCCTCCCCCACATTAGAATTTTCCAATTTTTTTTTGGCAAATAATTAGCATGCAATTAGCATGTATTTGCATGCTACATTTTGTAATTTGCATGTGTTTTAATTAGGCGTGGTATCAAAAAATAGGTGGGGGGCTGTAGGCACGTGTCTCCTACCCCTTTGAAATACTTGGAAATTCAAAATCATTTCTACGACAATATTTAGCATGTAATTAGCATGTATTTGCATGCTTAGCACCGCAACTTTATCGTAATCTGTTGGTTTGCAATACTCATTTTTCTGATTTGCACGTGTCCCCAGCCCCCCCACTTTGGGAAATACTTGGAAATTCAAAATCGTTTCTACGCCAATATTTAGCATGCAATTATCATGTGTTTTCTCAGCTATCGATTTGTATATTATAACTTTTTTTCTAAAACTATATATTTTATAATTTAGATTATAAATCCAAATAGTTGTTAAAATAGGTAATTTTTAATTATACCATCCTTGTAAATACGATTTTTCAATTAGATTAAATTATGATCTTCAAAAATATCTGATAGAAGCTCAAATTATGACTGGATCTGCAAAAGGTGAATCAGTTATGATTCTTCGCATACCAATGATACCATCAGATTATCCCTTCCATTTTAAGAGAATGCAGTTTCCTGTCAAAGTATGTTTTTCTATGACAATAAATAAATCACAAGGACAAAAACCTTAAAAATTGGAGGGATCGATGTAAGAGAAGGTTGTTTTTCACATGGACAATTTTATGTGGCATGCTCCAGAGTCAGTATGCCGACAAATTTATTTATTTTGGCACCAACAGGAAAAACATCAAATGTAGTTTATAGGGAAATTTTGTAATAAGATTGTTGCCGTACATTATTATTTTTTATTATATACCTAATAAAATTATTATTTTTTTTTATTATATACCTATTAAAATTAGTCGTCCGTTTTGGTCTGCGGCCGTCCGGTTAACGTTCGGTTATAGACATAAACCCGGCATAAATTAATGTTTGTTTGTAGATTAAACCTCTGGGAAGAAGACAGACTAATTTAGGAATGGTTAAATTTGGTTTTTTTTTATTTATCTGATATTAGTAGTTATGTTAGGTTAGGATTTTGTATTAATTGATTATATTAATCCACCATAGGTGGAATACGACAAGCTTGGTATAACTTTGATGCTTAAGAGTTAAATCATACATAGCAGGGGGTCCGCGATCTACCGTAGGTAGATTGCCTACCTGATAATATACTACTGCGAAGCAGAATTTTTATTCCGGGAAACAGAAAAGTTAAGATACATTTTGAACACCATACACCGAATATTAAATAACGAATTGAAAAAAGTTTGAGTCAAATAGAGTTGGTACATTTAACGGGCAACGAAGTGCACGGGATCAGCTAGTAATATACATGAGGAAAAGTAAAATTTTACTTAAAATGTAAATTTACACAAAAGTAATATTTTTAATTTACAACAAAATGACTAAAATCGTTATTTTTTGTTATTTAATATGTAATTTTGTCCAAATTTGAAATGAAAAAAACTTTAAAAAAAAAAATGTATGATGGAAATGTTTGTTTTTAAACGGTTGCTATCGGTTTCAATAATTATATTAATAATAACTAGAGCTCGGATGTTTATGATTTGGCATATTTTTTTCGTGCAGCCAGAATTACACCGGATTATGATATAAATTTGATTCGTGAAGTTTAGATAACAAATAGGTAAACTTATAATATTTTTATATTATTTTTCCATATAATATTATACCGTCGATAATTGTCGTACAGTAACCAAAAACTTTATACGGACGGCTATAATTCGTTGGAAAATAAGAACTTATATATTTATTCCACTATGTATACACTATACACTAATGTCGGAATTGTCTGTCAGAACCAGTCATTACGCATTGGGAGACGTGGTTGAACGCGGATATTCATTAATGCGACTCATATAAAACAATTTAAAAAATATAAGAGCTATAAGAACATCTCAAGAAGTTATGGGTGAACATAATGAAATAATAAGCTTTTAATAAATCAAATTGTCTGTTAGAATCTTCGTCTCTAATATTTCTTGAAGAAAAGGGGAAATCTCTATCCAGTTTGGTTTCCATTGTAAACATAATTTCAGAAAAATGATCAATTGCAGCTTCATTTTCTTAAGGTAAATCAAAATATGCACAACATTTAAAAAGTGTTGGACAAAAATTCTAAAATAATAGATAGCAAAAAAAGATTAGTTTGATGGACTATCTGAAGCTATACACTATTAACTTTAAGTACGCACCGGCCAACTCTGTAGACGTTTCAGTTTAAAAAAAAACATACCGTCAGATCGTCGAAGGTCTTTCAAATTTGAATTCAAAATCATTGATATACAGTGTAATCTTGATATTTAAACTTTAAAGTATTTAACACACGTAACGTTTAATATTATATATCCTTATATATTTTGTAATGAAGTTATTTTAAATACATTTAAAAAAAAAAAAATTCTGAATTACTATATTACTATTATCCGATTTATATTGTTTATAATTTATTTTGCATTAATATTTACAC
This sequence comes from Acyrthosiphon pisum, assembly GCF_005508785.2. Taxonomy (NCBI): domain Eukaryota; kingdom Metazoa; phylum Arthropoda; class Insecta; order Hemiptera; family Aphididae; genus Acyrthosiphon; species Acyrthosiphon pisum. The sequence continues at coordinate 27,275,864 of NC_042495.1, forward strand.
CTTTTTTCGTATATTTGTTGCATTATAATTGCATATTTTGAAATTTTAAAATGCTCTAATAGCTCTTATAATTAATGACTGTTGGCACATTGGCACTTCAATGTATTTTAGTACAAAATATCTCAAACCACGGTTTTGGTGGACCAATTTTTGCTTTGTTTTTCCTTATTTTCTTCTTTATCTATCTGCATACGAATTTTTGTTTTTTTTTATTCTTCAGATTTTAATACGATTAGGTTAGGTTAAGATTTTGTATTAATTGATTATATTAATTCTCTGTATCATGAATTAAGTAAAAACGTCAAATTTGGCATAACTTTGATACTTTAGACTTAAATTATACACTTACGTTCAAACAACACGGGGCCGCGATCTACCGCACGTTGATTGCCTACCTGACAATGTATTGCTCGCTCAATCACAAGCGAATCTCACGGACAACGGCAGACAGGATGGCTATTCATAAAAAAAAACATTATGTATTTTACACTTAAAAATACATTGGTGAAATTAATAAAAAAATATTTCAAAAAAAAAGTGTTTATAATTCTAATGCTTTATGCTTTATGATACAACATTCCTAGTTTTTTTTCTTGAGCGTATATAAATAGTTTTGTTGGTATTCCGATATGAAAACAAGCGACACATAACTGGCCACGTGAAAAACATGGATTTTCAAGATTGATGCCACAAACACTTAGCGACTGCCCTTGAGATTTATTTACCGATATTGCAAATGCTAGCCGCACTGGAAAT
>NC_042495.1:27277171-27285967 GCF_005508785.2 Acyrthosiphon pisum
CACAAACCGGCTACAAACGAATGGTGAAAAAAAAATTCAAAATTCAAAATTGGGGGAGCTGGAGAAATGCACCTTTCGGTATGGTGTTCAAAATTTATCTTAACTTCTCCGTTGCCCGGAATAGAAATTCTGCTTTGCAGCAGTATATTATCAGGTAGGCTATCTACCTGCAGTAAATCACGGACCCCCATGCTGTAGGTACGTAAGTGTAAGATTTTACTCTAAAGTATCAAAGTTATACCAAGTTTGATATAATACGGTAAATTAATACAATTAACTAATACATAATCCTAACTAAACCTAACCTAACCTTATTAAAATCCGATGAATAAAAAAAAACCAAATTTAATCCCTTTTTAAATTAGCCCATCTACTTTCCAGAGGTCTAATCTATATGTATATTGACAAAAAATAATATGTTATACAAATCAACTAACATGCCCGATTAACCAATAGCAACCAATATATAATACACTATTATTATTTTAATCTGCAACAATAAACTACCAACATTTTTATTTAATTATTTAGATTTATTATTTGTACTATCCAGATTTCCTACTTTTCCGGTGGATTTTTTAAAATTTTCTTTCATATGAACCTTGTCCTGACAATTACAAACACAGCAAAAAAAAATTAGCAAAATCGGTCCAGCCGTTCACATTTGATACCATTTGATGAACAAGAGAAATAGGATCCATTTATACATATATATATATAGATAACTAGAGTATTGGAAACTATTTCTGTATAGAACAATAGGTAATTATTATATTTTTTTTTTTAATAGAAAAATATTGGAGTTACTATAAGACTTTGGTCATGCTATGTCAGTTAAAAGATATTCAAAATTCAATAGTAGTATAACTGTTATTAGAAGCTGCTGGATTACGAGTTTTTTTCAAATTTAAAATAATATAATGAAAACGTTTAACTATTTTAATATTATAGATCAGACTGGCTTTGAAAGTAATATTATGTAAATGTAATATTAGACTCAGTAGACTGTTGTAGCAGGGATATGCATATATCGTATTACGTAACCGTCTGTTTATGTACATAAATCCCTGACAGGTAGCCGGGGTTTCAGGCATGCATTATTTTTAATCACAGTTCAGCAGTTTTTCAACTTTCTAAACATTAAATACAAAAGGAAACATATATAATATATAAGGCTACGAAATCGTTGAATGAAAACACCTAGAGGTACTTACCGTTTCGCCTTTATGATATTCTCTACATACATAAGTCTATTTTAGATTATTTTTATGAATTTTTATTTTATTTACCGGTCTATTACACAATAAATAAACAGATTTATGGTACCTATAGTGACGGTCGCTTAGGTTTGACATATTTTCGATACTATAACATTGTACATTTGTACGAATATATTAAAGCAAGGGTGGCTAAATCGCGGTATCAACATTTTTACTAATAAAATACTAGAATTTATTCATTTTCTGCTCTGCCGCTCTGCCACTCTGAATATTATTTTTTATTCTATTACGTGGCTCGCTACTCTCTCGTTGCTGGCGACATCTTCTATATACGATATACCTACATAAGTACTTGATTTAGGATCATAGCGAAGGACAGAGTCCCTCTATTTGTTTCTTTATTGTTTATACACACCCCTTCTAATTATATCAAAGTCAATATAACATATATATTATATATCACTAATGATCAAGGCGTGATCCAGCATAACCGTCTGAAACTTTTAAAATTTTTTTCAATATTTTTACGTAATTCAATTTACTACAATTTCTAATTATATTGTTTTATTTTTGAACATGTTATATTTTACACGGTAAATATTCTATATCTGTCTGTCTAAGTTTGTGTTAAACTGAACTTGGCACCTAGAAAAATTAGAATGAAGGAGGATAACACAAAAGATTTCCGGAAATGTATTATTAAAAACGTACCAGATGTACAACAGCGGTCTACAGCTGTGGAAATTGAGATTTTTATGCCGAAAATCATGCCTGTCCTGTAAGTAGCTAAACGACTTAATAATGCAAAATTGTTAAAATTCAGTCTCCTGAAACAAATATTCAACTTATTCTCAGAAATATATTAAACAGAATATATTAACCTCACCTTTCGAAAACATTATGAGTTTTAGTCAAAGATCAACTACAGCCCCGAGATTCAGATCCAGAATAAATGCCAACAGTAACGTTGTTTTACCATCATGGTTTAAAATATATACAAGGTTACTGCCTGTATTGTTATCAAACAAAATAAAATGGCAGTGGGTTGCCATTTAACTTCCTTAAGAGGGTGCTCACCTGTATGCGTTCTCCCTGTATTACAAACTCATAACATAGCAAATTGTACGCTCTGTGGTTCACGCTTCGCTCCGAGTTAAAAATGAAAGAGAATGGACCTCTGAAGCGAGCTGTAACTATAGCTGTATAAATACCTATATAAATAATAATAACTGTTGTACGTAAACAGTACATATACATCGACAATAGTAGCGCGTATACATCGATAGTAAAAATAGTATCGCGTGACCCTGGGCCCCGAGCGCCAACAAACATATGACTACGTATATAAATAACGTTTAGTATCCCCGTGCTGGATTTGTGATGTAGTTTAAAATAACCTCACAAATCACAATAATAATAAATATATGTAAGAGACATCCGGCGTGTGCAGAGCATGTGATTCTCTCACGCTAGGCCTAGACAGCAAGATTACCATGTACGGTCGTGCTAAAAGTAGGTATAGGAGAGATATAGGGACTGACCCGACGAGAGACGCTGATGGAAAAGCGCTCATCAGACGGACAACAAGCCTCAAGAAGAACAGTAATCCTAACTTAAAGTCACAACAAGATCATTAATACCAACAGTTATTTTATTTTATTATATTGGACTTCAAAAAATTTTCGATATTAAGCAATTATTACAGTTTTGCTTGACGATAAAATATAAGTATAACAACATCATCGTTCAATTATATCAACAACTACCATTTTTTCGACTCGACACTGTTGAGAACGTTACACCTCTCATAAAGTTTAAAAGTAAGATTATAATAATGTAGTGAACATCATAGGTTTTTTTTAGATTTAAATTTTGAAGAATGTTATGGGTATTTTAAAATGCACAAACAATTATAGTTTTAAAATACCCATAACTTGCTTTATAATTTAAATATTAAAAAAAAATCCTATGATGTTCAATAGATAATATTCTTACTTCTACATTTTATAAGAGGTCAATTCACTCTAAATTTAAACTAACAGAGATAATAACGCATGCAGATTGCAAGTGTAGCATTCTCTTGACGTGAAAAATGATGTAGTAGGGGTATTATTGCAATAATTTAATATACCTAAGTCATGGTTTTAACCAAAAAGTAATACACAACTAACAAACCCCTTTCATACAGTTTTAAAATAGTGTCTGGCTCCATACAGAATATCAAAACAAAGCAATGGCCTACAAATTAAATAAATAAAACTGATATAATTTTACATAAAAAAAATAATCAAATACTCAGGTTTACTTTTTGTGCTTTAAATAATTATATTTTAATGATTATTTTGTTTGGTTTCTGATTAAACTTAAATTATAAATAGTATGTAAATAGTGAAATGTAAGGTTATGATTATCATAAAAATAAAAATAGTTAATAAAAACTTACAAGGAAACATACATATATGAAACTAGGTACTTGGTTGTCACAAGATTAAACAGAGAGTATGTTGTATTTTTAAGGATATCCTTTGGTTGATATCCTTAAAGGATTTTGTGAACGAGAAAACACTTGATCCCAGATTTTACATTTTCTCTAGTACCTATGTGTCCTGGTATGTTTTTTTAATGTCGGTGCATGTGAAAATGCTGAAAGACAGATATCACATTTAAATGGTTTTTCCCCGGTATGCGTTCTTGTATGTATTTTTAAAGTTGATGCATGAGCAAAAGTTTTATTACAGATATCACATTCAAATGGCTTTTTTCCAGTATGTGTTCTTGTATGAACGTTTAAATGAGATCGTTGATTAAACCCTTGAGCACAGATATCACATTTAAATAGCTTTTTTTCAATATGTGTCCTAATATGATATTTTAAATGTGATTTACCTGAAAAAGTTCGATCACATATATCACATTTAAATGGTTTTTTCCCAGTATGTATCCTCGTATGCATTGATAAATTTGAAGAAGAAGAAAACTTTCGATCACAAAAATCACAATTAAATGGTTTTGCTCCGGTATGTGTTCTTGTATGAAGTTTTAATGCTCCTCTGTTTGAAAATGATAGATCACAGATATCACATTTAAATGGTCTTTCTCCTGTATGTATTCTCTTATGCACTGTTAAACTTGATGAATTAGAAAACCCTTTACCGCAGGTATCACATTTAAATGGTCTTTCTCCAGTATGTATCCTTGTATGCACTATTAAATTATATGATTGAGCAAATGCTTGACCGCAGATATCACATTCATATGGCTTTTCTCCAGTGTGTGTTCTCGTGTGAGCTTTGAATTGTGAATCATAGGCAAACTTTTTATTACACATATCACATTTAAACGGCTTAACACTAATGTGCGATTTCAAGTGTGTTTTTAAATGCGTATTACAAACAGTACTATTGTATATCACTTTTTTAGGATGAAGTAGTATGTGTTTTCTCAAATGTGTTTTATTATAAAAAGATTTATTACACATGTCACAAATGAATTCCTTTTCTCTCAAGTTAGATTTTTTATCCGAATACATACGACTAATGAGTTCCGAACAATGGGTTTTGTTATAAATTGTTCCATCACATTCATGACCATAAATAAAATCTTTTTCGTTTTTTACTTCGGTATAATTTGTGTTTGCTTCAGTTCTACTTAAAGTTCTGAAAAAAATTAGGTATTTTCAAAATTATTACCTATGTTAAATAAAGGACAATAATTATAAAAACATAGTACGACAATTCAATAAACTTCAAAAAAAAAAACACATATATAAGAAGATACAATTGGAAAATATTTTGAATGAATATAAAAATAAAATTACTGATCGTTTAACTTATATGAAGAACATCAAACTTTAATACACCATTTAAAATTAGTATATTAATTGTATAACTAATATACTACTATTACTTCTTATTAATAGCATAATTATATATTTATTCAGAACTAACACAGACACACACACACACGTCATGCACATTTTTTATCACGCCTATACAAAACAGAATATAGTCCTAAGCCTAAATTAAAGTGAGAAGGAAAATATGCTGTTGTGCTCTAACGAATCGTAAAAAAGGTAAATGTGCGCAAACGAATCCTAGCCGTTGAAGGAATTTCAGCGTGATTGTAATAATTAACATGCGAATCGTATTTTTCTAATGCCGTATGCATAGATAACATAACTATTATTCTTAGAAATTCAAAATAATAATAAGCTTCAATTTGAGCGATTTTCATTAAATTTTGATATTTTTTTTTTATTTTTTGAACTGCTTAAAAAAATACGATCAACAAAATGGCTATCTTGGAAATTTAAAAAACTTATTTGTCTAAAAAAAATGTTTGATAATTTTGGAGTTTTTGAAAAAAAAAATCGAATATTATGCTATTCAATCACAATTTCCATACTTATTACTGTAAAAAAAACTGTATTTAAATATATTGATTTTCCATGAAGATATTAAGGGTGATACGGGACTTCTGGGACATACTGTATAATATTAAATATTAAATTTTTTATAGCTAAGAATTGAAAATGTAAAACAAAGTTCCATATAAGTAGTTAATTATATAACAAATCAAAAACTAAAACTTTTATAAACACATTTTTTTTTTATTGTTATTTTAAGTCCAAATTAGGACAAAGTTACATAATATTAAGACCATGAATCACGGTTTTGGTTGTTTTTAAATAGTTTAAAATTATTATTCTAGAAACTTGAAACTATATTATTATATTTTATACACACAATGACATTTTAAAATGCGATTATTAAATATTGTAAATCTGGTTATTAATCAATTTAATTAACTATAATTGATATTATTACAATTTATAGATTGAAATAATAATCGCGAGGAAGTGGTGTGTCTATTGTACATAAGGTTATAAAACCAACAAATAAAAAATTTAAAAATGTCCAGTTACAGGTTAAAGGAATTTCTATTGGATACCCAAAGAACTAGTTTAAAATCTTAAGTATCTCATTAATTTTGTTAAGTAAAGTTTGATCCAGTATTAAAAAACACTAAGCTTATAAACTTTTAAAAATATGTGATGAGAATGTTTTAGTAGTTAGGTCATAATTTATTTTAAAATTACCTACTTCCCAAAAAATAAACCATGTTTAATAAATAAATGTTTTTACAATCAAGTTTTATAGAAATTAGAATTACAGGTTGGCTATTTTGAATTTTTCAAAACCACATTTAAATTATAGATTCTGGGCAGAGCGATGAAAGTATTGTTTTTACAATGTTGTTTTTTATTATTTATTTTGTTTGTCTGTTTACAGTTTAGGTACACGATAAATAGTTGAAATAATACTTCGATTTTCAACTTATGTACCTATCTTGTTCTATGGGAAAGTGAATCTAGTTAGTGCTTGGGGAGGTCAAAATTTTAAATACTCAGTAATTTTCAAGCGCCGTTAAAACCAAAAAAACACATTACAGTAGATACATAATTTTCACTGGTTGTTTATATTAGCATTTCCAATACACGATCAAATTTTCAAAATATTTAACGTTTACATTTTGAGCTGATTACGGACAAAATTACAATTTTTTAGTTTTTCTTTACTATAAATATCAATAAGTACAATTTTATTTGTAGAGCCAAATAGCGTGAAAATATAATACAAGGCTCCTGATATATTTTTACAATAGCAGTTTAAAAATATTAAAATAATTAGGCACATATTTTTATATAAGCATTTATTGATTTTTGACAAAATGTATCAAATTTAAAATTTAATAATTATTTTGTAGTTATAAATGTATAAAATGTTCAACTTGTATAGCTAAGGATTGAAAATTTAAAACTAGGTTCCACGTAAATAGGTTGTATATAAATCACTTAATTCACAATAATATAATATATATTATTGTAATATAATCAAATATACTTAGTAACATTGTAGGCTGAGTGACCGTCTACGATCAGAATAATTTTTCTTTTACAATGATATTATATTATTGAATTCAAATTTAACCCTATCTATTACAGTGACCCACTTGTAACAAACAGTACAGCAGAGCCAGTGAAACCCGATTGAGCATGGTCCCTATTTTGGGGCAAATCGATTGAGCCCAGTCCATATTTTTAACAACCTGATTGAGTACAGTCAAACAAATGCAACATTACCAATTTTTATGTCTGACTACAACCAGGTTACACGCGTCTATTGAAATACTCGTATACGTAAAGCCGGTGGGATCGTGGGAATATTAGGAACGACATAATCGTAAAATAAAAAAAGGTACACACATGCATCAGCGATTACGCCGACTACGATTATCTGTACGAATGTAAGATCGCATTTTATTTGTTATCTACATAATATATAGAAGAAGGGTTTTTGTATTGTTAGCCATAATATAAGTAAACTACTCATTACTATCAGGCATTAGTAATTAGTTGTAGTTCATCATTACACGAAGTTACAGTGTTTTATTTTAAATAACTATTTTTATATACGTTGAACGCGATGGATAATAGTCAAATAAAAGTTATTTTATCAGAGAGAGAAAAAGAATTAGGCAATGTTGGAGCTTTTAAGTATAGGTTTATTGGATTCATACAAAAAGGCGAGTTATTAAAATGGCGATGAACAAAAAATAGTTGTACAGCTATGATTTATTCTGGGCCAGATAAAAAAATTGTTATTAAATCAAGTAGACAAAATCATCATGTAGGAAATTCACCTACTAAATTATAAAGGCAAGCATTATGTGAGAATTGTAAGACGTGCTGAAGAGTAAACTCAAACTTTAAGACTGTGCAACTCAACCTTTAAAACTGATCAGAAACAAAATTTTAAATAATTTAGAACAATCTTTAATTGTTTATAAAAATTTAAAAACAGTTTGTAAGGATATGTATGACAGACAACGAAAAATTACTTCCAAAATTGCCCAAGTCACCGGAAGACGTTTTTTTACAGTTGAATTTAATGAAAACTCAAGATGATTTTAAATTTCATGGACAACCATTCATACATATTCCCGAACACAATAGTTTTGTGTGTATTACTTCTATTTTAACATACAATTTATGATTAAGCATGATTGTATTGATTTTTTTGCCGATGGTATATTTAAATACACACTTAAATATTTTTTACAACTATACACTATTCATGGATATAAAAATGGTTATTATTTGCCATTGTTTTATTTTAGATTCCGAGCAGAGAATATCAATGATTACAAATTTAACACCATCCATTATAGTGACCCACTTGTAACCTACTGTACAGCAGAGCGACACCCTGCACTTGCCCACCTTTTTTTTTATTTGAAAAATAAAGATTTTATATAAAAAAAAATTAAGGATATTCCTACAAGATGTATGTATACAATATACAGATAGTCAGTTCATATTAAATAAGTGACATGTTGAATTTGAAAAGGCAGCCAACAAGCCGCGTATGAAGTTTTTGAAAATGTACAATTAATAGCTTTTCGATTTCATTTAGCCAATCATGGTGGCTTAAAGTTAGTACAAAATAATTTCAAATCAAATAATCATACATTAATTGTGTTCTTACTTAATATAGATAACAGCGATTCTATTCTC
>NC_042495.1:27286017-27287289 GCF_005508785.2 Acyrthosiphon pisum
GTAGTTATTATTAATATATTATTTTCTAGTCTAATTTTTCGTGTACGGTTTTAGTCTGTCTACATGTATGATATCCGTCGTTATTTTCTTTAAGTATTAGTTCAATTTTGTAATTCACGTCCGAAATTCTTTCTAAAATTTCATAAGGGCATTTGCTAATTTCTTTGTTTCTCCTTGTTTTTGAAATTTTATTTTTACTAATACCATTTGGCATGGTTGATATTCTAATTCCTTCTGGCTTTTGTCGTACTGTTTTTTTGTTTAATTTGTTCTGCTCCTATAAATTTTGATAATTCTTGCCTAATTTTCTGTAGTTGTGTTATTGCTTCGATTCTGTTATAGTCTGTTTTGGGTGGTTAAATTTTGTTGTCTAGAGGTAGCGTTGCTTCCGTGCCGTACATTAAATAAAATGGGGAGAAACCAAATCTTGAGTGTGGGTGTGTATTGTACGCAAATATTACCATTTTATAATATAGCGCCAAGTTTTTATGGTTATTATCGAAATAATGTGTTAAGCAGGGCTTGAAACCGTTTTCAAAACCGATTTCAGAAACCGGTGTAAACGGTTTTAAAACCGAAACCGAAACCGTAATCAAAACCGAAACCGGAAAAAATTGGATACTGGTATTATAATTTAAAACCAAAACCGAAAAAATTTGGATACCGGTATTAAAGCTAAAACCGAAACCATAAAAAATTAGAAACCGGTATTAAATTCAAAACCGAAATCTAAAAAAATTGGAAACCGTTTTTTTTTTTCAATTGACGTGTTTTTAAATACTTGAATTCCATTAATACGCATAATTAATACTCATAATAAAATTGAGACCCTGATTAAAATGTTGATAACCATTTCATTATTCGCCAAATTATTAGTTGCTTTAAGTAATATAATTATATAAATTATAGTTACTAGCAAATACTACATATGACAATAGGGGAGAAACAATGATAATTGTATAGATGATACAGGACCCTGAAAATACTCGAATGCGCTATATTTGTATCTTTCAAGTTTCAATCCTAGACCGTTCGTTACTTGCCCATGGGAATTATCTATGTGTCGAGATTTTTGGTACTAGTTGTCCCTTATTGTCTCATAAGTTATAACTCAATAACAATATAGTGTTTGTTATTATAATTTATTATTATATCATAGTTATTTATTGGGCACCACATTACATTTGACATTTGACAACAACATTAGATTATTTGACGGACGACCGCGACGGCCCGTAATATGTCTATTCATATTTTATTGATAGTATAAAA
>NC_042495.1:27287702-27293527 GCF_005508785.2 Acyrthosiphon pisum
TATAATACTATCAGGGGTTCACAACACCCCCACACTAAATGAGACACGGGGGTCCTATGATCACCGTGTTTCATCTAATTTAAAAGAGTCTGTAAATTGGGATGTTGGAGATTAGTTCAGCATAGTTTTATATATTTTTTTTTTTTACAATGATAAATAAAATGAGAGAGGGAGAGAAAAAAAAAAATATTATACTCTAGTGTTTTCCTGAATACCATTCGAATGTTCTTCTGGTATTTCAGGGTTGTACATTCTTATGGAATGTTTCCTTAGTTTACTAATACATATTATTATTGTTATTCCAAAAACAAAAAAAATTACATAAATAAATATAACATAAAATAGTAAGTAAAGCCTTCTCTTTTTTGTGGAGCAAAGCTCATTAAGTATTATATTGTACAGTATGTAACGGATTTTGTGTGGAATAAATGATACGGATACAGGGGGAAGGACGGCCCTAACGGATGAAGTGCCCCCCTGTAGCGCCGTGATACCATCACAAAAAAAAAAAAAAAAGGTTCTGAGGAACTACTCCTTTAAGATTTTTTGTGATTTCTGATTGAGTTATGTCCCTAACATTGTTTGATATAATATCCAATTTAACATTTCTATTGGATTTACTCTCTGCTATAAACATGGAGTTATCGATGTTCATTTTGCAAGAATTAGGAATTGTTATTCTACCCACATTGTTGATTTCTATTTGGAATTTTTCAAGTGAGTCCGAACATGTGATAGTACCTGGTGTACTATGTTGAGTATAGTATAACCATGCATTGGTTTTCGTTAACTTGTGCCAAATGTTCGTATTCAGACTCATGAATTTTAAATTGCAAGTCTTTGGGAAATGTTATGGGTAAGGATACTTCACATAAATCCGATCCTAAACGGTGATGGATTAGTGATTCCTGTTTGCACAGTTTGCCTAACCCTAAACTTTTGCATTTTTCCCATTGCTCTGTATTTAGTGTGAAAAATTTTTCGTTATCACTGCTGAGTGCTAGATATTCTACTTCCGTATCTATTAATACTATTGTCCCATCTTTATGTGGAATAGGTAATGGTAATGGTAAACGGTATATTTGTCATTAGATAGTAGAGGAATTTCTATTACAAAAATTAAATAGTTCTTTTGGGTAAAAATTGTCATTTCCGAGATTCTGAGAAATTCTGTCAAAGATTCTGTGTTTATTTCCATTGGGAGAGTACTTCCCGTTGGTAAATTCATCTTTATTTCTCGCAACTCACTCATAAGTGTCTGCGATGTGAGTGCGCTCGTATATACCTTCCCATTGAGAGCTGCGTTTACTATTGCCATGAGATTTTGCGTGTCATAGGCGAATCTATTTAATATTATCTCAAACAAAATGCTTGTTCCAACAATTTTGTTTTGAATGATATTATGTCAATGTTCTGTGTGTTGTTCTCTAATTGCTGTTGTAGGTGTTTCAGATTTCTCTCAATTTGCTGCTGATGCATTTTTAAACTTTTCAGTGTCTGATTAGTTTCTGTTTTCTCCACTTCCAAGATTCTCGTTCTTTCGTGTATAAGGTTTAGATTCTTTAATTTGCTTTTACCTAACTCTATTATATTGTCTACAATAAAGTCAGTGTTAATTCTTGAACACATTCCGTAAATTACGTTTGTTATTCGGTTAACAGCACTTCCCAATCCACGTCTACTTTTCTTTGCTGTCTATTGATCATAGTCAATGGCTATCATCAGACTTCGATAGTTCGATTCTATCTCATATAGATATGGTAGTGTTGCTCGTGTAAACTGTTGCAAAAAAAGTTTACATATCTTCGAGAATTCTTCGTTTTCTGATTGATTTGTACAGTACTGTGCTGTTTTCTGATAGTGGGACTTTAATATATTGTATTCTGCTAATTGTTCGTTTAGGTTTACGTAAACTACTAAATCCCAAGTCATATGTGATAGACCAACTTGGCCATGGGACTCGTAGTAAAATCCTTGATGTTCTGTGATTGGAGTTATCGCGTACTCTGGAGTTGATTGTCTGTCTTGATGATCTGATTCAATTTTCCTCTGTAGTTGGGCATATCCAACTGTGGTAATTGCAATGATCCTGAAAATAGTTTAACAAGAACATTTAATTTCCTTCGTAGAATTGTTTTAATAAATTGCTGGGCAGAGTGACTGGTCTGTTTTTCTTCAATATCGTTATATTCGGAGATTTTGGGTTAGTTTCTATTACCGTATAGGGTCCTATCCATTTCGGAGCTAGATTACCTTTACTAGCTTTTTCTTGGATGAGTACCTTGTCACCTATACTTATTGTTAGAGGTGAGATTTTCTGATCGTAACGATCTTTCGATTTCTGTTTGGAATCATTGAGATGAGTTTTTGCTTGAGCCTGAGCTTCTAGCATGTTCTTCTTTAATTCAAAATAATAGTCGTCATAATTGTATTGAGGTTCTGTATTTTTCATAAATGAATTTGGTACTGTTATTGGATGCCCATATACTAATTGGTATGGTTGGTACTTCGTGGAAGTGTGTGTCGTGGAGTTTTGGCAGAACATTGCGAACGGGACATGTGTGTCCCAGTTCTGTGGGTCTTTATTGACGAAACTGCGTAGATATTCTGCTAGTGTCCGGTGACTTCGTTCCAAAGATCCATTACTCTGTGGATGATACAGACTGGTGGATGTTTGTTTAATTTTCAGCAATTGACACACTTCCTTAAATACCTTGCTTAGAAATTCGGTGCCAAAGTCTGTTACGAGGCTCTGAGGAAGACCATGTAGACACATACAAAACATTTTGCAACTGTATTAGCTTCATGATTTGGCATCGGAGCTGCCAACGCGAACTTCGAAAGGTCATCTTGAAGTGTAAGAATGAACACATTTCCATTGTAGGATTTCGTAAGTGGTCCTACAATGTCCATGTATATCTTTTCGAAGGGTCTGGATGCCGTGGTGGTTATCTTCATTGGCTCACGGGCCGTTCGATTGGATGACTTGTTTGCTTGGCAGGTGGCGCATTCCCGAATGTATTTTTTTATCTGTTTCCTCATTCCTTTCCAATTATGATGCTGAGAGAGTTGGTGGGTACGGGTGGTTCCCTGATGCCCTCCCATCGGATTCTCGTGGAATTCGCGGATGATTTGTAGCTGATCCTCCTCCGAGACCGTCTCAGGAACTAGCACTTGTATAGTTACCGGAGAGTTTCGGAAGATGTATTGCAACATAGAACGGACGGTTTCCCACTGGAGTCCATCTAGGCCAGTGCCTAGACGTGGACAAGTGAGTGTCCTAATTTATCATTCTTCACAAAGAGTTCGAAGTTTCTGTAAGCTTTGGAAGAAATGTTCAGGTTCGGGCTTTTGCCAAAAATGTTGTTTTGTAACGAGGTAAAATATTTCGCGTTCTTTTAACCGAAGAGACAATACATCTGGGACTGTTCTTGGAAGTCGGCGAAGTTGATTTAATCCACCGAATCTCCGTCGAAATTCCAAGGCGATTCCCTTAGTCATCTTAAGATCGCTAGAGACACATTGTGCTAAAGCCATGCTTTGATCAGTCTCGAAGATGTCTCCTTTCGATTCCACTACCTTTGGAGTGAATGCAACTTTTTCTTTTAACAATTTCTGATAGCTGCTTAAAGATTCTGTGGAGCTTGAGTGTTCTGTAGAAGTTGAGGTTCTGTACAATCTGGAGATTCAGTACGCAGATTATGGAGATTTGGATGATCTGGTCACAACTCTATTAATTCGGCTCAATGCGTCCGCATTGGTATTACTGGCTCCTGGTTTGAAATGGATCTCGTACTCATATTCGGCAAGCTTCAGCCTCCAACGAGTCAATCTGGATCCGGGGTCTTTGATATTGAATAACCAATTCAAAGCTTGATGGTCCGTTACTATATTAAATTTCTGACCGAACAAATATGGACGGAATTGTTTCACCCCCCATACTATCGCACATAGCTCCTTTTCGGTCGTGTTGTAGTTTGATTCATCACGGTTCAGAGTCCGTGATGCATACGCTATTGGAGGGTCTGCGCCTATTGGGCCTTGCGAGAGAACGCAGCCAATGGCATAATTGCTAGCGTCGCATGTTAAATTGAAGGTCCTAGTGAAATCTGGATATTGCAATAAAGGTTCTGTTTTTAGAATTTTCTTCAACGTATCAAACGCTTCTTGGCAGAGATTTGTCCACTTAAAATTGACGTCTTTCTTCAACAAAGCAGTTAGTGGCTTTGATATTCGTCCATATCCTGGTACAAATCGTCTGTAGTATCCCGATAAACCGAGGAAAGATTTAACTTCCTTTTCGTTGGTCGGGATTGGAAATTCTGTTACACATTTAATTTTCTGTGGATTTGGTTTCACCCCTTGGTCAGTTATAACATGACCTAGGTAGTTAACTTCCTTGCGCATAAAGGTGCATTTTGATGGTTGCAGCTTTAGATTGAATGTTCTCAAACGTTCGAATACTGCTTTTAATTTTTCGGAATGGTCTGCTATACTGAGTGCGTAGATGATAATGTCGTCCAAATAGACGAATGCTTTTAATCCTGTTAGCGCTGCCAGGACTGTATTCATTAAACGCTGAAAAGTTGCAGGCGCACCTTTCAACCCAAAGGGAACGCGAAGAAAATCGAAGTGTCCCTTGTCTGTAGAGAATGCCGTCTTTTCAGTATGTTCCGGGTGCATTCTAACTTGATGGTATCCTTGTGCCAAGTCTAACGTGGTATAGTACTTAGACTTACCGAGCTGGTCTAAAATGTCTATTATATTTGGCAGTGGATAAGCATCTCCGACTGATATTTGGTTAAGTTTCCGGAAGTCTACACATACTCTGTATTTTACTACACCATCTTTGTCTGCTTTTTTCGGAACCACCAGTAAAGGTGCATTCCATGGACTTCGGCTAGGTGCTATAATATTATCCTCTTCAAGTTGCTTCATTTGTTTGTTTATCTCATATTTGTGTCGATGAGGTAGACGGTACGGCCTTTCGTTGATTGGTTGGGTAGAATCCTGGAGTGTTTACCTCGTGAAATACAGCATCTGTGCAAGTTAATGGATCTCCCTCTAAATGAAAGATATCAGAATATTGTTCGCACGTTGAGATGAGTGACTCTCGCTCCCCTATATTCAAATGTTCAGTATCGAGTGAGTCTCTAAGGGCAACCAATCTTCCCGTGGTTCCAACCGTTTCTGTTGCCTTGTGTATGGTTTGTACTTTTACCTCTGTAAAATTTTCAAATTTTAATCCTTTGATTTGCTCCTCTGTGAGTTGGACGGTTTGTTCAGTAGGATTTACTGCGGCTATAAAGATCTGTTTTTGACGGACTTGGTTTACCGTGTTGCTGCATAGGATTGATTCATCCAAGGTCTGTGCGGGTATCAAGTAGATTTCTTCCTCCTGAAGATTAGGAGTAGGGATGCTAATTATCGTTTCACTACGAGGTTGTAGTGTAATTTTAGCTATGGGTTTATGGTTGTCGCTGCGGACGGTGTACCGGCAGAGCTGATGGAGCAGTTCGACAAATGCAGTTCGAACCCTTCAATGAACACCTGTACTGCTTGCTGCTTAAAGCTTGCTTCCAAAGCTTTGGCTATCTCTAGAGTCTTTTCACTAGTTTCTTGCTCAATAATAAGGTTTTGTAATTTTTCGATTCGGGAAGAATAGGTCATCAGTACGTCTTCCCCTGTTTTTTGTTTCGTGGAATATAGTTCTAAAAACAAATGCGTTGTGGTGCGTTGCGGTTCCAACGCGGCTTTTAGAGTATCTCGCAGTTCAGTCCATGAATTGAAGGTTCTGAATTTGATTGCTTGCCGGGCCTTCCCGG
>NC_042495.1:27295148-27300140 GCF_005508785.2 Acyrthosiphon pisum
AACAATTCCCTCTAAATGTGCGAATAAATATTCTTACCCTTTATCAAAGCTACTATAACTATATAGAGAATTAAAGTAAAATTTTCTTACAATGCTTAGAGTAAATTAATAATTTATAAAAAAAAAATAAATAACACAAATATATATTGTTTTTTTTTTTTTTTTTACTCACAATACCGCGAATCGGTTCACGGTGACTGCGATGTTCCGCTCGGATTGGGGCAGTGGTCCGACTCGGATTGACTGGAATGCTCGTAACGGCTCTGATTGAATTTGGAATGCTCTGGAATCGTCCTTTTCGTCTGCGCTTGATGTAACGAAGTAGCTATGAAACAGCTATGCGCGGGGACCACTAATAATAATGGGTTTCTCTTCAGTGATGTTCTGGATTTTCTGTCTTTGGTTGCGTCGCGTGTTTAATTAAAATTTCCGTAATAGTGTACCGTCTAGCTGTTTTGTTCGCTTGTTTACAACACGGGCGTCAGCTGTTACGGCGGCAGCTACTACGACGGCGGCAACCACGACGGCGGCGGCTACCACTGTTGTGGCGAAGTGACGTCACGGTCGGCTACTACGGCGGCGACGTAGTGACGTCACGTGCGGCAATATTTTTTTTAACCTTGGTAAGCGTTGACGTCGGCGATGAGCTCGCGGCGGAGGTGCTTACAACAACGTTGGAAATATCGACACGACGCGGCGGCTCGGTCTCTCACGTATACTAACGTATACCCGACCGATTATTATTATTACGCGACGGCGGCACAGACGTTTGGTTTCGCATACACGGTAAATGCGTGTGCGTGCGTAAGTGTCGCCCGGTTCGGCAGCACTATCGACACGGCGGCGACGGCGGCGCGTGTATTATGACTTTTTATTACGCACTTTATACGTACCAAATTGTCTGCGATGTTCTGTATCTTTTATTATTTTCTTTTTTTTTTTTCTTCTGAATGTTCTGAATGCTCTGTTGGTCCGATGTTCTGAATGTTCTGAATGCTCTTTGAAATATTATTTGCACTTAGTAAAAATGTTGGCTAGCGCCTTAACCACACTATATTATTATTAATAAAATATCACTAGTCGAACGTGGTAGTGTATACTGTAACGTATCCCACCGCTGCCACCAAAAATGTTATGGAACCGGGGTTCCAACACAAATAAATTGATGCACGATTAGATTGTTATTAATTAATTAGGTTTTATTACGGTTAACACTTACTAGTTGTACAAAAATGTTATAAAATGCTCTTCTTAAAACATACGTTAAGTATAATGCTCTGTTCTAATGCGACTGACTAACCTCCTCCCTGTGCGTCAGCCTACGGCCCCGCCGGACGCCGACTCGCCTAGTCAGCGGATTCCTGTCGACGAGCCGTCGACCAACACACTATTCTTATACTATGAACATAATATAATATAATACTATTCAGGGGTTCACAACAACAGTTATACAAGCTATAAATTGCACTCCTGAAGAATTTTATAATTCTAGATAGCATACCTTTTGGTTCCAAGCCCACGAAATTTTTAATACTTGGATGACTTAAAAGCTCATATCCACATAATTTTATAATATATTTTAGTATATAGGTAGATATAATATAATATTATTGTTGTTTTATTAGTTTATTATGATGTCATGATGATTAATTATTATATTTTATTGATATTTAATTTTTATATAAAGTATATTACAACAATAATATTTATTGTGTTAATATTTGACAGTACTTATTTTTTCTTGGGCCTTTGATTTAATATTTTTAGACAAATAATATGATATGGTATTAATATGGTTACTATTAATTTTCCTTTTTTATACAGCTGAAGGTATGAAACATTTTTTAAATTTTTATATAATGGATCTTTATAACTCGTTTTTGTTTGAACGTTTCTTAATATATAATTTACATAAAAAATAGTTTTTTTATTTCTAAAAATTATTTTTTTAATTATTTAGTAGTCATATAAATAAGCCTTTAAATCTGGAACACTCATTTGATGTTATAACAGCTATATATTTTTGGTAAGAGTGAGTCTGGTACCTTTCCTGAATGGATAGTTACTTAGTTATCAGTCATATTGTGTGTAGTTATATGATTATATTTTTCAGACTTGGTTTTTCATTACAATTCCGATATCGCTTTCAGTATATTTGATAAGTTCAAAGATTTTGAGTAGGTATTCTATTACTTGTTACAAAATGCTTTTTTTTTTTTATTCCATATTCCTTAAACATGTTAGAAAATTAGAATACAAATAATATCAAATTTGAATTTGTTTTTTTTCAACCAAAAACTGTTACATTTCAAAGTTGGTCTACTAGGTACTTAGCTATTTGTATTGAATTTATTGACATCTTTAATATTAATGTTTTACGAATATTGTATAATTATAATATAATGATGGTCTCCAATATAGTTCCTGTGCTGAACTCAGAGTTCCCTGGAATCCCGAATGATTTGCTCTGTCAGGCTTCTTGCAGTACAATTAGTCTAAAATAGAATTATTTAATTGTCATAATTCTATTTTAGACTTGATGTTCTCTTATCTTAGTAAAGTGAGTGTTGAGCTAATACTTGAACTCTTAGTCTCTCTCTATTCCTAACACCTTGTGCTAAGTATCAAATATATTATGTTGACCTCACCTACTCTCCTTATTTCTATAAATTTCCCTCTTCGTTTCACTCATCAACATATCACTTTTAATTTTACAACCGCCTCCGCTAATTATGGTTTAAATGAACCACTTCGGCACTGTATGTTTC
The DNA here is from genome assembly GCF_005508785.2 of Acyrthosiphon pisum. Taxonomy (NCBI): domain Eukaryota; kingdom Metazoa; phylum Arthropoda; class Insecta; order Hemiptera; family Aphididae; genus Acyrthosiphon; species Acyrthosiphon pisum. Next base: position 27,297,917 of record NC_042495.1, read on the forward strand.
TGGCCAATTCTGATCCCTCATTTTTATTATCTTAAAACTACCAATTATTTTTATCAACAATATCCATTATATATCACACTAGGAATCATTATTATGTTACTTAAATATTAATTGTAAATTGGGCACATGCCCGTAATTTATGCTGTAAATAAAGTAAATAAATAATTATCCTTTTAAATTATTACCGTGTATTTTCTTTCTAACAGTCGTATACAGTAAGTTATTTTTATTTTTAATAATAGTTTAATAATAGTTATTAAATAACATATACAGTTTATTGTATATATATTATATAAAATATAATTTAGATAGCCCATGTGTTTTTAAGGACTTATATTTAATTTTCAGAATTCTTAAAAAATAATGTTAGCTTATTATAATTAAATTTCAATAGATATTGGTCTTAAACGACTTGTTTATAAATTTTAGATAAACATCTGACCTTATAGCAGAAAAAAATTATGAATATTTTGTTATTAATAACTATAGTTTTAATTTTATTCCAGAGTCAGCAAGTACGTTATCAGTTCTGTTTTGTAAAAAATGGTTTTAAAATGTATTTTGGAGACTAGAGTGAGAGTATCAATACGTCCAATAATTAATATACTTGAAAATAATACGTTAGGCTCGACTCTACTATATACTAAGGGGAGAAGACTGAGGTTATGCATAACTGGCTGGTGGTCTTGCCGATAATGGTATATTATAAATATTCAGTATAGATATTACAGAGTTTGAAAATAAACTTCTTTAAAAGTCCGTTCTAAATTATTAGAAGAAATTACTGCTCAAAAGGAGACCTGGAGTACAGGAGCTTACTCGAGCGTTTAGATTTTTAATGTTGACAAATTTCATCAAAACCTTGACAGTTTGCTAATTATTTTTCAGTTAGAAATTCTTACAAAAAATTATTTTCTTAACTTACATAAATAAAATGTACAGAAGATACCCCACATGTTCTTGAACCTTTAAGAAAAAATAAATTTACCGGAAAGTAATGGTATAATTATAGCCTTGAGATATTTTTGATTTGTATTATTTTTTTTTTTTTAATTAGTAAAGTTAACATTTATACATGTGTGCTAAGCTGAAACACCGTCCCCGCGCTGAATTGTTTTCTTATACAATGGTTTATTATTGAGTTCAAACTTAACATCCATTTCAATGACATATTCGACAAACAATGGACAGCAGAGTGGCACCCTCCTGTCCAGTGTTGCCATAACTGAACTACTAAAATAAGCATTAGTGTTATGAAAAAAAGCTAGAAATGGCAAGATATGTTTTTTTCTTGATAAGGCAAGAATAAGCTAAAAATAAAAACAGGAGTCCTGTCCACTTTTTTTTCATAATTGCTGTAATAACTTATGAATAACATTATATTAAATATTGGTGCAGCTTGAATAAACTGCTATATCATTAACATAAATTGAAATCACACAAGCCTTCAACTCTCTTCTGTAAGTTGATGCAAAATCCTACGTTATGAAATATTTTTAGATGGAAAATATTAGGTCATCACCCTATAATATATTAATTTTTACACTGTGAATCATTAGGTACAATATTATAAATTTATCAAATAATATGACGTATTAAACATTGTTTATTATTTTATTTCTAGAAATAAAAAGTACGTGCATTTTGTTATTTTTTTTTATGTGTTTAATTTTGCAATTTTATTCTATCCATCTAATTTTTGTCTCATAACTTTTATAATCATTCTCAAATTTTTACTCACTTAGTAGTATTATAGGTATGGATCAGTTCACTGTTCAGTTAGGGAGCTTGACACCCAATATTGTATTTTACTTTTGTAAACTTTTATTAACGTTTAATCTGGGTAAGATAGGACACCTAACTTCAAATGTATTTAAAAGGGAGTGTTAATACTTTATTCTATTAAAAACAAAGATCCTTTATTATACAAAATTATGTGTGGTTACTAATAGCCCATGGCTGTGGTAAGATGAAACATATGTCCTTATTCATAACAAATACATTTGATCGCATATCATATAGGTGATAAAATGTAATTAAAGCTTAAAACCTTTATTTATATTTATTGTATAAATACATTAAACACATGAAGTTGATGTACATTAACATTTATCACGAAAATGCTAGGGAAAATTGTATTTATCTACTAGTATAGTTTTAAGTTTCGTATTTTATTTTTAATGATAATACCTATTGTTATATTTACTTATAAACATTTGCTTTT
>NC_042495.1:27300922-27304327 GCF_005508785.2 Acyrthosiphon pisum
CATACTGCATTTTTTGTTTAAACATTTTTTCCAAAAACTCAATTGTTTATAGATACAATCGGTGTCCCATTTTACCTCTAGTCCTCGGGCAACCCAAAGTTTTCAATAGCATTATAGGTATGAATCAGTTCACTGCTCAGTTAGGGAAATTGTCATTCAATATTGAATTTAACTTTAATTATTTATTACAAATTCGCCTTTAAAACATAATTATTGTTGACTATGTAGTGTATAGGGTTCATAAACTATACAAATAAACCAAAACTTTTAAAATGTATTATTTTTCTAATATTTCGACAAATTTCAAATTAATCTAATTAACTGCATATTTTAAAAACGTTTGTTTATTTTGAAATCGAAAGTTATATATTTTGTCTGAACGATTGAAGAACGATGTCTGGCGTCGCTAACTCTTGGATGGGTGGGTATCCACCTGGGCTTTTTAAACGAATCCTTGACCCACATAAACACGTGATTCTCTAACAACTATTAATGTGATACACAACGAGAGCAAGTAATATGTACAAGTACGATAGCGACCAGTCTACTTCTCTGTCAACCACCTCTGTGGGGCATCAATGCCGCGACACTGTTGACTCTCCCACCATGACCGATCATGATGCAAGGTGGGACGAGGGACAAAGTCGCACTTTTCTAGTTTTTCACTCTGTTCCATACTCTGTTTTCCATGTCGCGATTCCATTTTGTGCCCGTTGGTGTATGTTAATGATGTGACATAATCATTTTGTAACCATAAAACAACGTGTTGTCTTATTCAAAACCACATCATACCTTATCGGTGACAGGACATCGCACAGCTACTTTACAACACCGTACCTATCCACGTCAAAATAACTTCGGCACAGAATGATACTTATGAGTAATGGCCATAGTTACTGATGCTTAAGATGAATAAAAAAAAAAAAAATATGAAAAATTTAATTAATATGTATGTACTATGTACTGATGACACCCAGGCTGGACCAAGCCGAGGTGATGACTTGTTGGGTAACAACGGTGATGTTGTAACAATCGACAAATGATGGTGTTTGTTGTTGTCTATCTGATTGTAAATTGTATTCCTTATTCAGTTGTGCCGTAATATATTGGATCTTTTGTTAAAACTATTCGCTTTCATTATTATATACTAATAATCCCACATGTAGGTATGTGTAATATGTAGTGAGTTGCCTATATATCAGTTATAGTGGAGTAGCGTAAGCCATAAAACTCTAAATATTTTAATAAATTACTTCCATTTTTATTTTCTATATACTACATATTTTTTATCATATATTTATTAATTATTATGAAACTATCGTTCAATAACAATTATTAAATTAAGAAAAATAAATCGTGCTTTATCAATCGTATTACTAAAATTTCCGTTCTTAATAGTATTTTACCGGAATATGTTTATCATTCCGTATTTAATATTTTAGACTAGGTTCCTTTTAAATAATATTATAACTATTATTTTATATATTTTTATAGGTGCAGCAACATTTAGTATGTATATATTCAATTTAATTTAATGTTAAATGTTTTTATAAGAATTTAGTTTAATTTTTCACCATAATAATAATTAAAACATGATTTTAATAACCTTCAAATTATACTAACTGATTTAAACTATAAAATAAAATAAAAACTAAATACTAATAAATTATTCAGTATTTTTAATAGTGTAAACAATACATCATACAATCAATAATGTTTGTATTATAAATATTGGTTTTAATAATAATTATTATTATTAAAGCGATAAGCTTATTGGCGCGGTGGCACATCTATGTATTTTGGTACAGAATGTCTCAAGTATTTTGCATTGTTTTTGCATTGTTTTTAAATTGTTTTTTTTTTTATTTTTTCTTCTTTTCTATACATACGAATATTTGGTTTTTTTATTCGTTGGATTATAGTATGGTTATATTAGTTTGAGATTTTGTATTGATTGATTGTATTTATCCATCGTAGGTTGAATTAAGTAAAAACGACAAACTTGGTATAACTCTGATACTTTAGCTAGTAGTGATATATAATATAATATTGTTAATGTATTTATTTATTTATAACATAGGATGTGTGCCTCAAAGTCAAATTTTGAAATTTTGAATTATAATCAAGTGTTCATGAAAAATGAACACTTTTTTTTGTTTGATATAGGGTGGCAGTAGGTTAAAAAGAGAAAGGCAAAACCTTATACTTCTGGATGATTTCTATACTGGCTTGCTGATCCCTACCACGGGTCCCGTACGCACGCGAGGTTTAATTCCCCCACCACCACGCTTCCCATCCAACGGGTCGCAACTGCCGTCATCGCTGCCCGCTAATCACTTATGAACTACTGCCGCCACCCTGGGAAAATAAGTCAAAAGTTTAACCACCGGACTGTAGTCTTGTAAACACCAGTTAAATTGGATAGAATATAGCTTAAAGGTATATACGATAGGGTGGCTTAGTAGTACGGCGATCGCCTGGAAAGCGAAAGACTCGGATTCAAATCCTCGTCCAATGCTTAAATCTTTAACTTATTTTCTCCTTGCAACGGCGGTTGTCCATAGGTAGTGATGAGAGGGGAGCGTTGACGGCAGCGACTGTGACTCGTAGATACGGAAGAGCGTTGGTGGGAGAATTAAACATTGCGTACCTACATACGTTACTGGTGGTGGGATTAGCCGTTGGTGAATAGAAGGATCAGGTTTTACCACTTTTTTTTTGTCTTACTGCTGGCCATTTCTACAAAAAATAAAACATTTATTATTAACGGGTAAAACTTTAGAGATTTAGACCTGTATTTGTGCTTGGCCGAAAAAACCCATACAATGTGTAAAAATCTGCGCAGCTTACATTTAAAGTACATTACGAAAGGGTAGGTATGTTATACAATGGACAACGCCGCGCGCCGTGGAGGCTATTCTAGTGTAACATATTTTATGGATTTATGTTGTTATAACTTGGTTACGTACCTACATTTTACATTTGACATTCTACATTTGACAAAAATTAGTGTTGCTTAAATATTGCCGTTTATCTGTACTTTTACTTTAACCTCACCAAATGAATCTACTCTTAAAGTTGAACATTGAGTCATTTTTAGTGGTGCTAAATGTAACGAAATAATAATTGATTGTAAGACCAATACTTCTATGGCTTTCTTTTTTTATTTCTGTATGAATCTCTATGAAAGTAACACAAAACAAGATACAGTGCACCCTTTTTGGGTGTAACACACTGTGGAAGCATCGCCTTTTCAAGTGTAAATTATATTATATGCTAATGTATAGCCATCCTGTCCAGCGTTGTCTTTGAGATTCGCTTGTGATTATGCGAGCTGTATAATAATACCAGTTAGGCGATCCACCTGCAGAAGATCACGGACCTTTTTTGGTTTGTCGTTTTTAC
>NC_042495.1:27304377-27308362 GCF_005508785.2 Acyrthosiphon pisum
CAAGAATAAGGAAATACCCAAGGAATCATAATATTGTTAACTATTTCCAGGGAAATAACGTCAAAATCTAGCCGCCGGACCCGGGAATCGAACCCGAGTCTCTCGCTTGCCGGGCGATTGCTGTATCACTGAGCTACCCGACCGCATAGACCCATGACGCTATCTCCCCCAGTTAACGGAGAGTTTACATTCGACCATCCTGACGCCCCATGATCGTCCTCGATCGTCGCCGGTCCTTAACGTCGCCCACAGCGACTGTTGCTTCACCACCTGACCACCAGAGCGCATGACCCGTATCACAACGCGATCATCACTGCACGGACCTCTGGTGGACCAAGTCCAGGTCCCTCACAACACCGCGTCTTTGGTCACCAATCCCACTTCTGATTTATGTTAACTATCTCCAGGGAAATAACGTCAAAAATCTAGCCGCCAGACCGGGAATCGAACCCGAGTCTCTCGCTTGCCGGGCGATTGCTCTACCACTGAGCTACCCGACCGCATAGACCCATGACGCTATCTCCCCCAGTTAACGGAGTTTACAATATGTATACATAAAGAAGAAAAAGAAAAAAAGAAAAAAATAACCATTGAAACCGTGGTTCAAACTTAAAATATCCTGTACTAAAATTTTTAGAAATACCAACTTACAAGCTTAAAATTAATATTATATATTATTGAATTATTATTAAAACAAATTACAAATATTTACAAACAAAAATTTCCATCATAAATCTCATAATGCCTGTTCGACCAAGTCCATGGATCGGAACTTACCATTTTTTAAATTAGCCTATCTTCTTCTCAGGGGTTTAATCTATCTCTGTACCAAATCTTTACACACACATACACACATTCAAACATTTATTTTTATATATAATAGATTACTAAGAAAGTATACGCATAGCGACATAAGTAAAAATGCCCTCTAAATATCAAATAAATTTGGAGGTTTAATTAAAATGTTTTCCCTAATGAACAATTTGTTGAATATATTGAATATTTAACCAAAGAGTAACTGATTTAGGTATAATATAATGTAGAATTTAGTCATGTAGATAAATCAAACTCCAATTGAAAACGGTCACAATGTACTTTTATTTTTATAGAATTATTACAAGATTACAGGATAGGTAAGTGTAATAACTAATAGTGTATATTAAAAACTAAAATTGATTTTAAATACTATAATACTAAAACTATGCACTAACTAAATAATAATTGTAAACAGAGGTCATAACTGATCGTAAAATAATAATACGGTGTTTGAACTTTGAATGCTGCAACAACCGCTTTTTATATTGATTACATTACGATAATTAAGTACAAAGAAATAATTTGGGTAATTGTTGCTGGCTCAAGTTGGTGAATGATTTAATGTTAATAAATGAATTATTTTGTACTCAATAGATCAAATTAAATTAATCTTAAATCTCATAAAATCTGCTCCAAAACACCCACGTCCTGTGAAAAATTGCATGATATGATAGTTTATTCTTCCGAACGACCTCAGGTATTAACCGGTTCATTTGACTGCCTGTAGTAGACACCTACCATTCGCTCTGCCAACTATATATTGATATTATAATATAATATTAGAGCTTCTTTCAACTCTCTCTTTTTGGAAGAGGATGAGCCCGTCTTCTTTTCTGAATATATTGCACACCTCTCGGTGACCTAATATCCATCACATGTTTTTAACACGATCGCACATTAATGTTTTTTTAAAAGACTAATACCGAGGCCAACACTTGCGCCGCGTACAGCAGCTGACTTTGAGTTACGGACATTAGGAGCTGTCTTTTATTTTGTTTCGGTCAATCAACTTTCGGCATAATCCTTGAAAGCAAGGTAATTGTCTTCTTAGCCTTTGCAGACGCACACTTTAAGTGATTACCAAATTCGTGTTTACTGCACACTCCAGGCCGAGATAACTAACGTGTTCTTTGGGTAGGAGCATTGCACCCTTATTTTACAGTTACATGTAATTCTAATTTTATAATTTTTAATTCAACCTTTAAACTTATAGCGGAAAAAAAATTATGAATATTTTATAATGACTAACTACAGTTTTGTTTTATTCCAGATTTAAAAGGTACGTTTTCAGTTATGTTTTGGAAAACACGGTTTTAAAATGTATTTTAGAGACTAGGGTGAGAGTATCAATTAATATACTCTATTCACCGTAAGTTAACGCACTTTTTTTTTTGCGTATGCATATATTGTTGAACACATTGTGATTCTATAGATCACTACGTATGCGCCCGTGGTGTTTCAAGATGTGAAACTGTAGGACTACAGTGAACTGTATTGTAACAATGTTTTCACCATACTCAAAAAAAAAGGCGGTAAACTTTCGGCGGTAGACTGTAATATATACAAAAAGGGTACAATAACGAGATGACATAAAAAAAATGTATAGAAGATTCCCCACAATTGTTTGCATCTTTTTACTCCGTATCCGTGGTGTATTGTTTTTCGTATACAATGGTTTATCATTGAATTCAAATGTTACATCCATTTCAAGTTTCAACGTTAAATAAATAAATCGTTGCAAAATTCTACGTAATGAAATTTTTTGTAAAACGAAAAAAAGTATTAAATATATATTTAAGAATATATTTATCATTTTTTTTTTTAGAAACTGAAAGTAAGTGTATTTTGTATTTTATTGATAGCAAATATAATATTGATGTGAGACTTCTTATGTGCGGTACCTGACCGCGGCAAACTATGTTTTTTTAGGTTTACTTTAGTATAGAACCTATATAATAGATAACATATGGTCTACGCGTTTAGCCTTTATCATCTCATAAGCGTATATAAAAGGAAAATAATTATGGGCAAACATATCTCTATTTATGTTTCTTCCGTAATAATATAAAACCTATTTATATAATTGATACTTTACAAGTTTTATCTAATCTAAATAATACCTTAGAATAAAACCGTAAAAATATTATTTCCATGACATTACATTCTCCCATCTAGTAATTATGACTCAACTTATTGATTGTGAGGGGTGGGAAGTCCAGGGACTGAAACTGGAACCTAAAAACTGATTACTGGATTAAATCTGAGAACCGGAATCTTGTTTGGGACCCTTATTTTACAGTGCTCAGAACCATACCTATTTCATTGAAATATTTTTGAACTCAAATTAAGGGTATTATGCGACCGACAATGATTAATTTACATCCATGCAGGTTGCATTCTTCATTATTATATATATATATGTATAAAGAGAATTACCGGACAATAATGTTGTGTTTTTTTACGAATGTCTATGAAATACCTATGCGAACAACAATATTTATTTACTTATAACTCTTCTCAAATAAACAAGAAGTTATGTTCAGAAAATACATTTTAAAGGAACAGAAAGTACCGGAACTAAGCGGAACCAGAACCGGATCCCATATTTAATAATTTTAAGAAGGTGATTCGGGAACAGAATTGATTATTATCATTATTTATTTTTTTTTTAACTGAACTGGAACCAGAACCAAATATATCCTAAAGGTAGGATCCCTGAACTAGGAACATGCAATCCATCTATATTATGTCTATGTCTGCACAAGTTATCGATACTACTTCTTCTAACACTTCTGTTTCAAGCCACGTTGGTGGTTAGCGAATTGGGAATAGTGTATCCATTATTAGTTCCAACCGTCCAGGAACTGTTATCTCTGTGTACAATCTACGGCCCATCAGTATTTTTCTTGTGACCAACTTATAGGGGATCCCCAAAGTGTCATCTTCCAAATGGTTGCAGAGATCCTGCCAACTAAATAGAACATATCTAACCTTCTGAAGTAAAAAAATTGTATCGAGTTTCGACTTAGTAAGTTTTGAATTTGTATCGTCGAATAGATAACAAAGTTTAAGAAGATAATATGTAATTCTAAATTTGATTTTGATTTTCCCGCGGTTCTGCGGTACAAACGGTCCATTGTCTAAAATCATTAATCAGTGGCGTCATTTA
>NC_042495.1:27308766-27310894 GCF_005508785.2 Acyrthosiphon pisum
AATGTATTTTAGAGACTAGAGTGAGAGTATCAATTAATATACTCTATTCACCGTAAGTTAACGCACTTTTTTTTGCGTATGCATATATTGTTGAACACATTGTGATTCTATAGATCACTACGTATGCGCCCGTGGTGTTTCAAGATGTGAAACTGTAGGACTACAGTGAACTGTATTGTAACAATGTTTTCACCATACTCAAAAAAAAGGCGGTAAACTTTCGGCGGTAGACTGTAATATATACAAAAAGGGTACAATAACGAGATGACATAAAAAAAATGTATAGAAGATTCCCCACAATTGTTTGCATCTTTTTACTCCGTATCCGTGGTGTATTGTTTTTCGTATACAATGGTTTATCATTGAATTCAAATGTTACATCCATTTCAAGTTTCAACGTTAAATAAATAAATCGTTGCAAAATTCTACGTAATGAAATTTTTTGTAAAACGAAAAAAAGTATTAAATATATATTTAAGAATATATTTATCATTTTTTTTTTAGAAACTGAAAGTAAGTGTATTTTGTATTTATTGATAGCAAATATAATATTGATGTGAGACTTCTTATGTGCGGTACCTGACCGCGGCAAACTATGTTTTTTTAGGTTTACTTTAGTATAGAACCTATATAATAGATAACATATTATGGTCTACGTGTTTAGCCTTTATCATCTCATAAGCGTATATAAAAGGAAAATAATTATGGGCAAACATATCTTTAATTATGTTTCTTCCGTAACAATATAAAACTTATTTATATAATTGATATTTTACAAGTTTTATATAATCTAAATAATACCTTAGAATAAAACCGTAAAAATATTATTTCCATGACATTACATTCTCCCATCTAGTAATTATGACTCAACTTATTGATTGTGAGGGGTGGGAAGTCCAGGGACTGAAACCGGAACCTAAAAACTGATTACTGGATTAAATCTAAGAGAAATCACTTTTTTTTTTGCGTATGCATAGTTTTCTGAACACATTGTGACATTATAGCTCACTACGTATACGCCCGTGGTGTTTCAAGATATGAAACTGTAGGACTACAGTGAACTGTATCGTAACAATGTTTTCACCATCTCTAAAAAAAAGGTGGTAAACTTTCAGCGATAGACTGTAATATATACAAAGGAGGGAGAAGGACTATACTAGGACGAAGTGCCTCCCTGTAGCGCCGCGATTAAACCAAAAAAAAAAAAAATATATACAAAGGAAACAATACCGAGATATTTTTGGACCACGTTAGTAAATATGCTTTGCTTCCAATGGATATATCTTCAACTAAACATCTGTCATTTATATTTCTGCGTAAAAAAACAATACATTGCGTGATAATAACTTCATATTTTATCCAAGTTAACTGCTCAAATAAATTGCGTAAATAATAAATCATCCCTGAAAAAAATATTTATTCGGAAATCCAATTTGTCATGCGTACTTGGGCACTATCAATATAAATTCTTCTTCTTTTTTGGCTTTTACGGGCCATTTAGGTCCATTGCCGCAGCAACCACTTGCCTCCATCTATCTCTATCTTGAGCTATTTCTTTTCCGTCATTCACTCCCAGTCTCGATGCATCTTTTGTAATCCTGTCTTTCCACCGCTGTCTGGGTCGTCCTCTTGGTCTTCTTGTGTCCGGCTTCCAGCCCGTGGCCAATCCTATGGGGCCTCCAGATCTCCACACATGACCAGCCCATTCCAGTCTACTAAAAGACCCCAATTATATTTGTTTCGCCATATAGTTCTTCTATTTCTCGATTTGTTGTTAATTCGAAATCCCCCAGAGTGTTTCTTTTTGGCCCAAATATCCTTCTAAGAACCTTCCGTTCAAACGTAGCTAGTCTATTTTCGTCCGTCACTGTTGTTGCCCATGCACCGCAGGCGTATAGTGCTACCGGTCTTATCAGAACTTTGTACAACGTTATTTTCGTTTTCCATGATATGAGTTTTGACTTGAGTAGGGGTACTAGTCCAAAGTAGCATTTATTTGCTGCTATCAGTCTTAGTCTTATTTCTTCGTGACTGTCCGCATTTTCATTAATATTTACCCCTAAATATTTAAAGTTTGCTACCCTTTTCAAAGTTATAATTATTCACTTTTCATATGCCCTTATTTTAT
>NC_042495.1:27311245-27315711 GCF_005508785.2 Acyrthosiphon pisum
TGTTACTACATCTCTTCTAGGTTTATTCAAGAGTGTCTGAAACATGTTCTTGAATGCCTTCGCTATCTTGTCATTTTCTGTTAACAGAGCCCCATCTTCCATTCTTATCATTGTATGTCTGGGTTTAAAACTTCTTCTCACCTCGTTTGCCTTTTCGAAGAATATCCTTGTTTTATTTTTTCTGTTATCCTCTATTTCCTTCATTTTTTCTTTTTTCCATATTCTTTTATTCGTCCTAATTATTCTTTTTGCCTCTCTTTGTCTTATGGCTAATCTTCTTTTGTTCTCCTCTGTTGGGTCTTGTACTACTCTTAAACGTGCTTTATCTCTATCTGCAATAGCTTCCTTACATTGTTCATTAAACCATGGTTTTCTTTTTATCCTTGGTTCATGGCCCAAAACTTCTTCAGCTGACCTTTTAATTGAATTTCCCATTTTTTCCCAGTAGTGATTTATATCCGTATTATGATCTAAGCCATCTAGGTATTCCTTCAGGGTGTTACCACTGGGTATCTTCCCTAATCTTATTATTCACATCACTCTTACTTGTCACCTATCAAACCTACTTATTATACTAAGAAATGTATAGATTGTAGATTACTTCAAATAAATAAAAAAAAAAAAAGGTATTCCTTAATTTTTTCTTTGTAATTTTTGGCGTTGTTTTTTTTTCAGTATTTCTTTGTTAATTTTCTTTGTACATTTCATTATTTTTGATCTTTCTACCGATATTCTAAATTTGACCTTGGCTCTTACTAGGAAGTGATCCGAGACTGCACTACTGCCCCTCGTGCTTCTTACGTCATTTATGCTTGATCTAATTCGGTAGTCTACCATTATGTGATCTATTTGGTTTCTCACCTTCCCACATGGAGATATCCAAGTCTGTTTGTGGATATTTTTATGCGGAAACATTGTACTACTTATTACTTATTATGTTTCTAGCAGTTGCAAAAGTTATTAGTTTATTCCCATTATCATTTGTATCGCTGTGTAGACTATCCTTTCCTATTGTTGGTTTATAAGTTTCTTCCTTCCCTATTTTTGCATTGTTATCACCTAAGATGATTTTTGGCTTTCCGGTTGGTAATGCATCGTAAATCCTATCCAATTCTTCGTAAAAAGCATTTTTTATTTCTTCACTTTTTTCCTCAGTGGGAGCGTAGCAGTTAATTAGTAGTATGTTAAACCACTTACCTTTAAACTCAACATAGCATATTCTATCATTTATCGGTTCAAATCTCACAACATTTGGCAGAATACTGTTCTTAATTACAAACCCCACTCCTCTTTCATGTTTTTCTCCTCCGCTATAGAAGATTGTCATCTCCTGTGTCTTTAAACTACCAGATCCATCCCATCTTACTTCTTGAACAGCGGTAATGTCTAATTTGTATCGCTCAAGACACGATACAATTGTCGTCATAACTCCAGTTCTATACATCGAGCGCACATTCCAGGTTCCAATTAGTAAATCCGTAAACTCTATTGTCCGAGGCATTGTTTGTTGTTGTTTCGAAATCACTAGTGTTTTATGTGAGGGGTGATCAACCCCACGACAACCCCCATTAATGGTGGGCCCAACATAACTAGGGTCCGCGGGTTCGTTAGGCCCGTTCCTCTAAAATAGAGTACCCTTGTGGGAATATATATATATATTTTTTTCAAATTACTTTTATAACATTTATCTGTCTTGCTAAAAAGCATAAATATAAAATTATTATCAATATAACAACATTTAAAAATTATATTTTATTTTATGATAAAAGAAAATTCCAATATTTTCAATGTAAAAAGAAATATGACAATCGCTTTGTGTTGAATAAAACATTGCATGACCTGTGGTGTAAATATCAATTCGTATAATCGAAATCTACGAGTTTTTCACAGGACAATCTAGTGAAAAAAATCAAAAATTCTAATACCAATTTATTTTTTAGATCGTTGGAGTATAATTAAAACCTACTGTAATGGTAAAAACACTGATTATTTTAAGAGTTTGTATTCCGTTTAATTGGAGTAACGTTTCAATATTTTGTCTATTTAGTTTATCTAATATTAATCTATATATTATAAACGTTATTCTAACTATATTGTTAAGTTTTTGTTCTCTCAACATGGTTGTATTAAAATATTTTAGCTAACAAGTAATTACTATTTTACGGGCCGAAAAATATTTTGAAGTTTAACGATATAACGTATATATTATTAGGTAAGGATTTACTCCTACTATACACTCATGAGGGGCGAGAACAAAAATTAATTTTATTTGTTTCCCCTTTTTAACCTATTATTTATGGTACTGTATTGAACTAAGTAATTTTGTTATCATTATCCCTTACACATTTCAATTAAATCTTAATTTCATTTATTTTTCATTTGCACAATATCTACTATTGTATTTAATTAAGCCTAAAAATAATAAATTTGAAATATACGATTTTATAACTTTGAATTGATTTATCTATTTATTTTTTTATTTTTTTATTTATCTCTTACTAGATTATTGTATGCAATCTACTGTTCATTAATTGAATGATAAATCACGTTTGCGTCCGTTACGCTATAGTATATCGTATATTTTATCATAGACAAAAATATTCTTAATGGTAGGTAGTAGGTTAGTTATTATAATATCTAGAGAGCTGAGTCTTGTACATAATCAATAGCTATAATAGTAGTATTTAGTGGTACATCAAGATTTATAGCACAACTTAAAAAAAATAATAAAATAATTTACTTAACAATAATTCTTGTGTAAAAATAGTTTTAAAATGCTTTCTGTATATTGATCATTATTTCTAAAACATGTGTTCAATTTCTGTAAATTTAAGATACTACAAAATTCAATACAGTATATTATACCTAACCAACAAAATATACGATATATTACAAAATAAAAAAAAAAACTATATAAAATATTTGTTTTATACTTACTTTGCTTTCAGCAAACGACCCGTTAACACTATTGAATGAATATTACATATAATATGATAAATAATAATACTTTTTTTTTTAAATACAACTCAGAACTTGTATCTAAAATACGTTGAGTGGAAAAAATCATTTTGATATTTGTGTGACTGCTGCCTAGTATATTTTTAAAATCATACTCTAGCATGTGAGACTTTATTTTTATTCTACCAGTTTAAAAATATATATATATTTTTAAATGAATCTTATTTTAATATTACTTTTAATATCACTATATAAAATTATGTAATCAAAAGCCCATATTATAGTTATCAAAGTAATATAAAAAAAATAAACATAAATTTAACATAAATAAAACTAATTGATACTTTTTTTTTCAAATATTACTTTTAATACCACTATATAATATTTATACAATCTGTATTACTACTTATCTTCATTTATCCCACTAACACCTAAGTTTTAAAAATACGGTGAACTGGCTAGGTGTGTAGTGATGTATTAGATCGAACAATAGTGATAGGGACTGTAGGCTATGTCGTGCGATTTGTGTAATTATGTGCATTTTTGTAGACATTTGTATATGTGTGTAGATGTGTATAACAATTAAACTAATTGTTCCTGCGGTATTGTGGACTGTACATATATGAGAGGTATGGGTAACTTCTCAAAAAATAAGATAGTAAGTGTTTGAGGTTTTGTCCCGGGTGACGGCCTACTATCACAGAATAGATGAAATCAGAATGGACACTCTCCAAAAACCATGATAAGAGCTAAAGTGCCACCAGTGTAGCCATATAAAAAAACTATTTTCATTTTCTGATTTATGTCGCAAAAGGCCACTCTGTGTAACTGTTTTATTTGGATTTATTTGTAAACTAACTGCTTTTTTGAGGCTGGTTTGTAAAAAACAACTTAAAAATTCATTTTTCATACAAAGTGAACACGAGACATCTACAAGGCCTCTGTCATACTTAATTTGATATTTTGAATTTTGATTACTTTGAAATTCTTGTGATTTTACGCCATAATCATTATAATAATTCTCGTTTAAACACGAAAAGATGTAAAAGTAAATAATAAACGATATGCGCACTCAATTGCATCACAAACTATATTGGACTCCAGTTAGTTGACTGGAGTAACTATATAAATATTAAATATACATTACACTATATCTGTCTGTAATAATTTAATTTGTATAGAGAGTACAAAAAAAATACCATGGGTATTTCCGTGAAGACAATTACTGCGATAAGAAAATCACTTTTATCGGGAGGTCGACCATCATAATATGATTATATATTATATTATGTATGAATATATAATTATATATTATATATTATGTGTAGATCGCATTAACTGCCATACATAAATATTAGTACATTATTACTCTTATTAATGAAATGTACAATATCCATTGAAAATAATAGGTATATATCATTAGTAGGGCTAGGATTTTGTAGCATTTACATTTTCTTTCATAGTACTACAGGACATAGCTAATCAAAAACAAAATTCGATTCATTCAT
>NC_042495.1:27317294-27318734 GCF_005508785.2 Acyrthosiphon pisum
CATTTACATTTTCTTTCATAGTACTACAGGACATAGCTAATCAAAAACAAAATTCGATTCATTCATCACAGAGTTCAAATATGCAATTTTGATTTTGCTTTTTTTGCATTTTCTTATGATATTCGTAAATAAATGCTCTTTCGGTACTTTTTTGTCAGTTTATTAGCTTTTTTTTGTTAATTATACGCATATTTAACATTTTTAGAACATTTACGTACATATTTATCCAAATTATTATTTATTAATTAATTTTAATCGTATTATTATATATACTTATTTCGTGATTTTGTAGTGAAATATTATAGCCTTATCGGAAAATATTTCTGAAAATAGATTCTTAGATTTTGTCAAAGTGATTACCGAGTGGGGAGTAGTGGTTACGTAATATGTTGACATTTATCGACATTTAATAAAACAGTTTTTAATTTATTTTTTTCAATATTTATAAATTGTGCTTATAGTTATTTTAAGAATTACTTAGTTTGAACATATAAAAATGTGTTTAATAAATTGTTTTTTTGATATTAAAAATATTTTTCAGCTAAACTTAAAAATGTTCAAGTCTTTTTTAGTTGCATTTTCTTGGTTAAAATGCTTTTTTTTGTAGCATTATTGGCAATTTTTTAATTCCTTTGTTGTAGGTTTTTAGTGCTTTATTTTCCTAGCCCTAATCATTAGTTACAAAATTTCAAATCAACCGCCAATTCTTCGGTCGAAATAATAAAATTATTTATACAATATTTTTTTTACTGTACTTTTTGGTAACACTGGTGGCACTTTAGCTCAAAATACCGTGTCTGCCATAAGAGCCCATGTAAAATTTTGGAGAGTGTCCATTCTGATTTCATCTATTCTGTGACCATAGTATCTATATCCGTGGTGGAAACCCACCTTAACCTAATAGCGTTTTCCATTTGACTGCACTAGTGCACACTACACGTGAACCGAATCACAGAATATAACAATGCTAAATACTGTAAATCATTTACGCGAACACTGATACCATAATCACAGTATCCCATAATTTTCCACACCGCCAAAATTCACGGTGAAATCGTGAACTGAATGAGTGATACTAATAATCACGGACGTCCGTACTCCGTCTAGTGATGGGCGCAACCGACTAGTTTTAACTATCGATTGTCTATCGATAGTTTCAAAAACTACCGAGGGATTTTTCAATTGAATAGATATTATTATTCATCGATTGTTTTTAAAAATTATTAAGTAATTCACTCGATAGTTTTCTTTCGGTAGTTGCATACGTCTTATACCGACTAGTTTTGACTATCGATAGTTTTCATTCGTTAGTAAATAGTAATACACGTCTAGTACCAAAAATATAAAAAATGAAATAACCAGCCTTGATACTCGATAGTCGAATTTCGAATGACAACATTGACAACATCATGGCTAAATAGTAAATAATACATAACCTTA
>NC_042495.1:27319734-27332617 GCF_005508785.2 Acyrthosiphon pisum
ACACTGGAAAGCTACGCAGTTATCGTTTTTTCTTACTCTACTATGGGTCACTGGTCACTGTAAAAAAAAATACTTTAAATAAAAAAAAAGTCCCTCATTATTAATCATGAACATGAGAATGAAATCAATTTAAAGAGTGTAACTTTACGTGGAGTAGAATTAGTTCATCGAGACCAAATAATATTGTCAAATTAGATTCTGGTTAAATCCTATCTATTTCAAATATCAGAGAAGGGGAACAGAATATTAATTTTTATGGTTTTATATTCAAAACTGTCAGCAATGTTTTCAAGTTCCCTTGTGAATCATCAAAAATCGGAATTGAAAAGCTAGGGCAATTGTCTAGAAGGGAGAGAATTTTCTCTTTGGATAATATTGAAGAAAAGTGTTTCATTTGAAAATGAAAGCGAAACATTCACATTCACACTTCTCCATGATTTATAATTATTTTATTTTTTAAGAAAAATATTGTTTTCTAATAGTTATCATAAGACAAAAACATAATATATGTCATTCACTTTTAATGAATTAGTAAAAAAGGAAAAATCTTTTTGTAACAGTATGTATATATGTGTAAAGAAATGTACCTAATATAAGTGTAGTATAACTGAAAAGAATCTATTCTAGTCTCTGTTATAGAATACTATGGACTATTATAAATATAATGTCACCCATTGTGTTATTAAATTCAATGACAAAAATAAACAGGGAAAAGACACCATAGATCTAGTGCCTATTTCATGGAGTTATAATAAAGATGGACAAATGTATTCTAAATATCCAAATCAAAACGAATATCATAAAATAGATGAATTATGCAAACAGTCAACGGCATGTGACCCATCATGGAATGATTTCAAAATTACCATAGTTAAGGAAGCTTGTAAGTAATTCATTTAAGATTTAAATATGTATATTTTCTAATTTAAATATTGTGAGCTTAGAAACATAAAGTTTATTAAAAATGTATGTTTTAGATAGTTATAATCAAGGACTCAGGAGCAGGGGCGTCACATTTCCACTTTTTTTTGTTGGTGCGAAAATGTTTGCAGGCCATTCAAATCATTACCAGGTCACATAGAAATTTTTTTTTGGTAGGGGGGTCAAGTGGGGACAAAAACTGTAGAATATTTATATAATTTATTTAATAGGTCACTTATATTAGTATAAAAATACCACAATAATGTTACTATTTTTGACGAACTATGTGTAGGTACTTTTAATGTATTCATTTTATATTGTGGATACAAGTGTACAGTGGTTAATAAATGCATGGGTATAAATCACCTTTATAATAAAATACCTAACCTACACATTTTTTCTCCCTGCATACTCGAAATATATATAATAGCTTGCTTAATAAAACCAGAAATTAATTTTATTGGTATTCTTTAGAATGTTTGTGTTAAAATTTTATCAATTATAATACTGTGGACCACAAAATCACATCAAACATTATTGGAAATTAAACATTAGTACAATACATTTTTTTTAATACTGAAAAAATATAAAATATATATAATATAAAACACTTAGGTATATCGGCGCTTTTATTTATTGTTGGCAGGCCAAAGAAGGTATTTAAAAAAAAAGTTGGTGCAAATCTACACCCTGCACCCCTCCCCCCGCAAATGACAAATTTACCTGTGAAAACAAAAGAAACAACAATTTATGTTACTATTGTCACTCTTAATTATTATTATTAACAATTTAAAAAAAAACATTATTAAAGTCAATTTGTTTGGTTAACAATCTTAAATAAATTCTTATATATTATTATTATCAATTTTATAATTTTATCACTATATCATCTTATCAATGTTTGATTATAATAATAATAATAGTAACATTTAAAAGAATGTATTTTCTTTACATCTCCGTCACCCACTGTGAAAATTCTTATAATAATAATAATAGTAATATTTAAAAGAAAGTATTTTCTTTACATATATATAATAAAATACATAATAATCTTTAAAACAGATTACAACGATGGTTCTCAGTCAGAAGTATCAGAAGAACACTTCAATTCTGAATATAAATTATCATCATCTTCATCGTTTTCGAATGAAAAGAACTTCAAAAAACTTAAAAGTAAATTACAGTGTTTTGACAAAACTGATATTTTAAAATTACCAATTAAATTTATTTGTTTTTGTATCAAAATTTATATTACTCACAATTGGGCATTATTTAAAAAAAAATTAGTACAATTAGGTTTATAAATAATGGTAACACATTATGGGTTTCACATTATTAATTTTAAGATTTACGATAGAAATTTGTTTCAATCAGTCGAAGGTACGATCAGTCGAGTACATCCTTTTAGAGAACGCCATCGCTACTGAAGGAGACGCAGCCAACATTGTAGTATAGATTTCCGTATTTATTTTAACATCGCAGTACGCTGATATTATTTTCGTTGTATGGACTGTTTAATAGTCCGGCGTAATAGTTTTCTATCATTTTCGGTAAAACACGTCTTTTATCGATTTTGATTGTTATTTTATTAATTGTTGATTGTTGGCTGAATAATTTAAAGGCGTAGGTAACCCAGATAGCAATTTTTGTTTAATAATAAACGTAGTAGTATAACGTTATTATAATACTGTTATAATATTATCATTACAAAGTGCTAACTGGGAATTGATTGTACTACTTTCGTTTTTTAAAATGGCTAGATGAAAGTCAAATATTGGTCGATCTATTTAGTAGGGGTAAGATAATATAAATTTTGTCAAAGATTTACTTTTAACAGGCAATGGCGAATTTCAAGCAGCGAATGATAAAATAAATATTAAAAGTTTCTGTAATTCAGTACCCACTATAACAAAATTGATTCAAAAAGTGTACCCGAACATTCAAAATGTATCTTATAAATCACTGAAATGGTTTTAAGAAAGGGCTATTTTGTCACCAACAAATGAGCAAGTCGACAAATTAAATGATTTGATTCTATCTAGGTTTGACGCACAATCACAAGTGTACTATTCAGTTGATACAGTTTTAGAAAAGGAGGATGCAGTGGATTTCCCAACCGAATTTCTTAACTCTTTAACACCTTCCGGAGGCCCACCACATACACTGAATTTAAAAATAGGAGCACCGATTATTTTAATGAGAAATTTGAGCCCACCCACACATTGCAATGGTACAAGACTACAAATAATAAAATTATTTGGTGTTCGCCCGTTTGAGGCAAGACACGTGAATTTTGCGTACTGGCTGTTGGTCTGTGATAAACACACCATTTAAGTGCGAAGCCGGTGTAAAATTTTTTGTGCGCGTTTGACAGGTGTTGTGCCTTGTAGTACACCGTGTCACGTGTTTTGTACTTTATTTCCGTCGGGCCACCTGTTACAAGTGGTGCGGTCAGTACGTTGTTTTCACGGCTCATCCTATCCATATTTATTTGTTCGATCGGGTTGTCCGCTGTCCGCGACAGTAACCAGTCCCCCGGCCTTTTCCCCTCTCTCCCAAGAGTACCAATGGTGGATATCCTGTCTGGTCGTTGCGTCTGTTACTGATCGAAAAAAGTATGGAGGCTAGCTTGGTGTCTCAGGTGTTGTGGTTGCCGTCGGTGAGTAGCGCGCGTAGAAATTTTTTGATTCCTGGTTACAGCGTTCGACTGGGTTGGCCCTCAGGTGATACATCGGAGTTGTCCAGCCCTCGGCTCTCCACTATTCGATCGCTTTGCGCAAATCGTTTGCTACGAACTGTGGGCCGTTGTCGCTTAAGCACCAAAACGTGAGGAGAATTCTCGTTCGAGCGTTTCGGTTATTGTTTTTGTAGTGGCAGTTCCGAGGGGGTATGCCTCGGTCCATCTACTAAACAGATCCGTGGCGACCAGTATATATTGTTTTCTCCTACTCGTACGCCAGATAAGTGTCGGAGAGCCGTGTTGGAAATACCGTCGGGTCCCGGCGCTTTGTTACGTCGTAGGTGTTTAATGATGTTTTTAACTTCTCCTGGAGAAACCGGCTGAATTGGGAGTTTTGCTGACGTGTTTAGCATTCGTATTGAGTTGGCAACTAGTAAGTTGGTGGCTGGTGTTCCATCCGGGCAATTGAATTGCGTGGCTAAGTTAATAGCGAAGAGTTCGGCTTTCCCTGGAGAATCGAAGACGGGTTCTTGTTGGCCCTTTAGTGGGCGGTTTGGTGGTTTTCAGTTGATTAGAGATTTGTTAATTTTAAATAATTTTGAGTCTCCGAGTCGTAGCTTTCCGAGGAAGGAGTCCCATTCGGAGATTCTGTGAAGTTGGATGAGCCTCTTTACTTTGGATGTCTGGTTATTGAATCTGTGTTTTGATTTTGGGTTCCGAGTGTTTTGCCATGCCCTCCGTAGTTTTCGCTTTTTTGTGATTTTCTACTGGATACTATCTGGTATGCGTGCTTGGTTTGGTTGGTTGGGAGTTTTTGGACATGGCGTTCTAGACGATAGTGGTAAAGTTCTCGATTGCTTGATTGAGTTCCGATGCTGAGTTGATGATTGGGTTCGGACTTGGGATGGAAAAATTCAGGTCGACTGCAAATTTTGGCCAGTTTGTAATAATTCGCTGCTACTTTGGTGGGTCGGCTGATGGCTTGCCACGGAGCGTTAGAATGACTGGACTGTGGTCAGATGAGAGTTCGCCTGTGAAGTTACAGAGTTCATATTGTAGATGGTTGTTTTACAGGATTGCAATATGTAGGACGTCAGGTTGATGGTGGCGTTGGTCTGGATGATGGGTTGGGGTATCTGGTGTGACAATGAGGTAGTTATTCTCCTCCATGTGGTTTAGGAGTGTCAGGCCAGCAGCATTTGTTCTTTGGCTGTTCCAAAACGGGTGGTTAGCGTTTATATCACCCGTGAGAATTGTTGGAAGGTCAGTGTCTAAAAGGTTGTCAACGTCTGATAGAATAAGTGAATTTATAGGCCTTTTGTAAATTGCTGAGAGTCTGGTCTCTAGGTTGTTTATCTGGATGTGGATGGTAGTGTTTTCCAGGAAGTTTGTCTGGGGACTTCGTAGTGAACAAGATTGTTGGCTACTAGGATCGCTGTGCCTCCGGCGCTTCTCTGGCCGAGAGGAGTATGTCGATCATTTCTGTAGATGTGGTAGTTTGGGAGTTTAAATGATGCTGAGGGCCTGAGGTGGGTTTCGCTGAGTAGGACTATGTGGATTTTGTGGTGTTGTATGAATTAGATAAGCTCTAATTTTTTATTGCCTACGCCTTGGAAATTCCATTGGAGAATTTTTAGTTGTTCAGTCATTTTGGTTAATGAGTGAAACTATGGCTGAGATGGCCAGAAGGATGGTATCTTTTAAGTTCGACGAAGTCGCAATTTGGGTAATGATGAGTGTCCGAATCCCTGGCAAGCAAAGCACTAGGCCGGGCCGGAAGTTTAGTATGGCTCGACTTTGATGCCGGCGTAGAATAGAGAGGCGAGGTTGAAGATTTCTTTGCTGTCGATGGTGCATAGTAGAGTGACCATATACATTGGTAGTTTCCTGCCCTCCTTGAAGAATTTCCGTACGTGGGTTAGGTTGAATTCGAGTATTCCTAGGTTTTTACTTCGTCTTCGGTGTAGAAATTTGGTATGCCTCGCATTAATACTTTGAGGGTCTTCTCGGATGGAATAGAGAATGTGTGGAAGTTGATATCGAGTTCGGCAAGGGTCCGCTGAACGCCCTGAAAGATGTCAGTGTCAGAAGCCAAAAAGCGGAAAGAGTTATTGGAGAAGGTAACAAGTAATTGTTTACTATTATATTCTGGCATGATTTTGGGAGCACTTGTTTTCCATTGATCTGGTTTTAGGATTATGGGAGGTATTCTTGTTTTGATTTCCTTAATAGAATCGTTGAGAGTGTTGTTCGCATTTTCTGTATGTTTACTTAAATCGGGTGAGGATGAGTCTGAAGATGAATGAATGCTAAGGCTATCGTCAGTGTTTATTGATTCAGACGAAGGTATTGGCGACTTTGGATCCGGCCGTTGGGGTGCATCCCGGTGTCAAAGCTTCATGTGGGTTGATGAGCCGTTTTTCTTTCGATGTGAGCCACCACGATGGTTGCCTATGTTGATTTTCTTACTTGTTGACCACTGTTTTATGTAGTATTCAACTGATAGTATTTTTCATTAACCTTCCAACCTTTGTTAAGTACTAAGATGTATACAATTAATAATAGAAATAATAAGTATGAATAAATTAGTTACTTAACTAGGTATTAAAAATATATAATTTACCTGTTGGATAAAACCATTTGTTTTTGCCTTTGTATTGGCTGTATTAAGGTGGTTTCGGGTTCAATTATTTGTAAATTTTCCCTTCCAGCCTCAACAAACGTTGATGTAGAAGGGCAATCAAGTAAAGCTATACAAATAAGAATAAAATAAATGTTGATAAATACCAATTATAAATTAATAATAAATTAAATTACCTGGTCTATTACCAACACTGCTTAACTTGGCAAAATTAAAGTAGTGGGAGGTGGGACTGTTTACTTTTAAAAGAAGAGCGTCCCCATTGCTTGCTAAACATTATTGAGTTGTAGTACTACACAAGTAATATAAGATTACTATAATATTACAGTAGGTACCTATTATATTTATTATTGTTATAAATAATAACCAATTCAAAAGGATAATAAAATTAAATTAATTAATATCTTAGTAATACTTAATTAATAATTAGTTAATATTAAATAGCTTATAGATCTGATGAAGAATCCATAAGACAAATATTATGATGGTACCATCTTGTGCATTTTGATAAAAACGCTAAATGATGAAGCATCTTGTGTGTTCCCTTTAAAAACAATAATAACATTCTTGAAAAAATTGTTGGGGTACTCCGTGCCCCCTGCGACCACCCCCTAAGTCAAGCACTGAAAAAACTCAAGTGCACAGTGTGAAATATGAATACAGGATAACTATAAGATTTTAGTAAATTATCAATAGACAATATTACAATATAAGTATATACTGGTGGCATACAAATTGTATTTCAAAAACCAACAAATTAATGATTCATAAATTATAACCTATTACCTAATAAATATAAATTAAATATAATTTATTTAAAATCAATAACAAAACACAAACACATTTACAATATTTACAAGTTCTTCATTCTGAATTTTGTATGTTAGGGGACAATATGCTGTATTTTACCAACCTTATTTTAAAATATATAAAATATAAACCATAGACCTTATACCAGACTTTGCCAAGTACTAGAGCTTATACAAACGTTCTTGATACGTGTCTACTATCTATTTTTGATCAACACATTCCATATCTATAATTGAAATTTTGGCGGATATATTTTGTTATCTGTGATTACTGATTACTGATTAAACTGATTAGTGATTAGTGTAATCACCACGGTTTAAGATAGAATGGTTGAGCGACGATTCATACAATTCCACGGTACATTATGGCGGAAAAGTTTCTTATCAAATAAATGTTTTTGCTCAGTGGATACTAGCGCTTCCAGTGCCAACATGGCCTATCACTAAATGTTGGCGCCAAAAACAATAATTCCAGACGACATTTTACTATTTACTATAAAATTTAGCCATACCACAGAATAGAAAATAAATAGAATTCTATTCTGTTAGGCTGTAAACATACTACAGAATATAGCAATAGTCATACACATAAAAAGAGATAAAGGATATGTTAATTCGCGCCAATTCTATTAACCATGATATTATAATAATTGTGGTTATTGTGAATTAATTATAAAATGTTCATACTTCTTTTTATATTAATTTAAAAATGCCAAGTTATTGCTGTGTACATGAGCCTCACAAGGCATCAAAATCTCTTTTTGGAGTCCCCAAAAATGCAGAGATTAAAATATTGTGGGAAGAAGCATTAGGGATGCAACTTAAAAAAAGTCATAGGGTCTGTGCAAAACATTTCTATGAAAGTGATATTGTTAGTACTTAGGACTCAGGAAGTATTGCGAAAGCATTTCCCGCGGCGCCGTCGGTTCAAAAAAAAAAAAAAGGACTCAGGTCAAGGATCCAGTAACTATACTGTAAATATATTTTTTATAAATAATGTATAACTTATATAGTATATAGTTTTTGTATGATTAATTTTTTCTACATTTTGTTAGGTGTGTTTAAAGAGATTGCAACTTAAAAAGGGTGTGATCCCAATAAACATTAAACATGATAATATTAATAAACAAATTGATTTTGGTAACGTCTCTAACTGTATACATTTATTGAACCATTTATACCTAGTAATGCATTGATTCCGCCAGAATCTAAAAAAAATAAAGGTAAATTTCAAAAACAGATTACAAATTAAAATAGAATAAAATTGTTCATTGTTCAATATTACTTTATTGTTTAAGCAGATTGACACATTAAACCCTTCAACTTCATTATACCAATTGGTTTTAAACAACAGACAAATGTTAGATGTACCAAATAACTGGTTTCATAGTAATGAAATAGCTCCAATTGATATTGCTTTCCACACTCGGAGTTCTTTCAAAAGCAATTATTCTAGATATATTGCAAAGCAACTCATTATTAAAAATAGTATATTACTATTTAATACTATTAGTATTATAAAAGAACAGTACCTATTAAATAATTAATTATATTTAAATGTAATATTTTTTAGATTCTAAGATAATTTTACTTTTCAATAATAAAATTGTAACACCCGATGAAATTGGGTTAAAAAACATTCAACAAAAAACCCTAATAGAATTTCAGTCACTTTTTAATGAATTTGATAAAATTAAATGCTGTCAAGAAGCTTTTTCTTCTACTGAAAATCAAGATATAAGGGCTTCATATGGTCCTCAATACATTGAATCGTGTGGTCAATGGAGACACATACAGTGTTCAAGTGTAATTAAAGATGATAGGTAAATTATTAAGCAGTTGATAAAATTAGAATAATGATATATATGTATAGTTGTAACTCACAATATTGTAATGAATGTGTTCCAGTAAATGCAATATTTGTCTCTGGTGTAAACGTCTACTGTACTCTAGTCAAAAAAACGTGCAAGAATTAACAGTGGACAAAATATTTTAACAGTTTTTTCTCCTTACAAACAAAAAAATTATAGTAGAATCCAAAAGGTAAAAGAAATCATTCAAAAACAAAATTTTCGTAGAAATAGTAAAATTTTAAAATTGAAAAAAAATAGTTTAAATAAAAATTACATTTATTTGGCAGTTATAAATTATGTTGTTAATTTAATTTTGTTGTAAATTGCCATAATTGTTTTTAAACTTTCAAGGCGATGAAAGTATTTAAATAAATAATTACATCAAACAAAGATGACCTGTCAGTCTATATTATTAAGTATATTTTATGATATACATATTTACACTATCGCTATTTAAGTAATTTATTTCAATATAAGTAATAGGTAGGTACTATAAGTTACATTAATAATTTCCGAAATCTTTGTTTTATTATATTATTAATATTTAACTATTAAAATATTATATTATTTATTTACATTATTGTTATTAACTTTTGATTTAATAAAGGATTACTGTAGATTGGCAATAGCTTAAAATCAATCTTAATGTTTTGAAAATCCAAATTGTCCAAATCTTTATATTCTCAACATAAAATATTTTTGAATAACAACAAGATAACAACAATTATAGATAACATAAATAGTCGATGTTACCTAATATTTTTAAAAAGCTAAAACTACAAATTTAAACCTATGAATACATTTTTAAACTTTTTGTGAACATTTTTTTATTGATATTATAATATTATTATTATTATAATTTATGTATATTAAACTTATACGCAGTTACTGTGGTCAGAAATCTACCCCTGGACAAAAATAAATGTTAATGTAAAAAGATGATACCTATAAATTATAAAATATTTGGCCATATTGCCGTAATCTTGTGTACATTTAGTATTTACACTAATCAACGTTAATATTGTTATGTAATTTATTTGGTTTTTATTTGATATTATTGAATTCTTAAGCTTTTTAATCAATGAACAAAACAATATATCAACAAGGTACATTGAAAAAACAAAGTAGTTTTCAAGATTTTGAGTTCGGAAAAAAGCGACATTCATTTTTATTTATATAGATAATAATAGATTATAATATATAGCATACTTTAATCTGGATCTCACCAATCTAGGGCCCTACCTACGATTTTGAATGTATGCCATTAAATAATTTTAAAGTTTATTCTTGTCTAAAATAAATTTTAAGTACCTATATTATGGAATACTTACCAGAACCAGTAATGAAGCTTTTAGCTACTCTGGATTTTTCTCATTTGTAGGATGCTTGAAGGGTGACATTTTCTTCTTTAGTTCAGCAACAGGTAAATTCATTAGTGAACTTATTTCATTCCACGCATCTTCCCTTAAAGTCTTATTGTGGTAAAGTGGAGATTTAGTATTTTACAAAAAATCTTTAGCGCCATACACTTTTCATCATCTATTATGCCACGAACGAATTTTAACGACAAAACCGTCCCAACTGCTCGCGAGCAATTAACTAAAATTCCTTTGCAACGTGCCTAAATACCGACGCAATTTCGCTCGCCACGCAGCGTGTTCGAGTGTGGCTACTTTTGAGTTGGCGCCGTTAGTATATTTGACAAAACTTATTTAACTTATTTAATTTTTATTGCATTTATGGACTACCTATTTAAAATGTGTATAGTTATTACTTATTATAGAATGCAGTAACTGCCTAAATAGACACAAGAGTCCTTATTTGTGGCAGCCACGCCAAATAGTAATTATTATATAATAAATAACAATATATAAACTAGCCTAGTTATTATTACTATCTACCCATAGGCGCAACTAGGGGGGTGCTTCAGCACCCCCAGCTTTTTATTTAGCACCCCCACACCAAAAATTTAAAAATCATGAAAAAAAAATGTTTTTTTTTTTTGTATTTGACATTTATTAGGACACACACAAATTGGTTGTGATGATTATATAATAGTTATATCATATATTACGAACCTACTCTTCTCGCCGCCACCGTTGCACCGTCCACCGACGGGAATTTAAAATTTCACCTATTATATCTTCAACCCAGTGGCGGAACTCGGGGGGGGGGGGGTGTAAGCCACTGACTATTGTTTTTTAAGGCAGGCTGCATCCATCCCATCAAAATGTTACCCAACCCTAGTTGCGCCTATCTTTCAACCACGTTTGAGACCATTATTAATAATTATTATATTTTATACCTAAATAACTACCTACTGCAAATAAGATTAATTTATACACCGTATGTCTACTAATATTATTAATTGTACCTATATACAATATAATATGTAACCAATGGCAACCATTTATATACAAAATGTAAATACTAATAGTTATAACTTATTAGTTTATAATTTGAAAAAATGGCAACTATTTATAAACAAAAAAGAAATTAAAAATTATCATTGTGAATCTCGAAAGCCTTGTGTGAGTTGTGTGACTGTGTGAGCACATTTTCAGAACACGAATTTTGGAAAATCCTTAGTGTGCATTATGAAATAGGTCTAAAGGTCAAAATGAGCTCCTTATTGTTATTATTATACTAAAATAAGTTTTGGGAATTATAAATATTTTAAATACTTCTTTACAATCTAAAACAGCAACTTTAGGTAAAGCAAGAAATATTGTCAATGGGGTCATCCAATCATTTATATGCTTAAGGTCTGATGATGAGTTTTCAAAATTATGGTTAACTATTGTAGAGCTAGCTGAGAAACATAATATATCATTAGAAGTTCCTCAAATTGGTTTGTTGAAAATAAAATCATATTTGTTCACAATTGTTTATGGAAAAAAAATTTAATTATTGTTAATGGTTATAAAGGATTAAAACGTAGAAGAACTCAACCGATTCATTTAATGGACTTCCATTTGGAAACAATAACAGGTGCTGAACAAGATGATCAAATTAGTGCTTCAGATTCAGTAGAATTGTATTGGAGACGTACAGTTTACTTTCCTATAATTGACACTATTATAAATAACTTAAAGTTCAGATTTTCCGAAGAAAGTCTTGAAATGGCTAGTTCAATTGATTATTTTGTGGAAATGGACTATGAAAAGAGTCAATACTTCATAAATAAATCATTATAAAATGTGTTATATCACAATTCAAGTGTTTTATGTATGTAATTATTATGATATATTATTACATTTTTATTTAAGGATGTTATGTGTATCAACTTGGATTTGTTAAAAGCGGAAATGCTTATTTTAAAGAACTGTCTACCTTCTAGTTATAATCATAATATAGATACTATTAAAGATATTTGTTAGAAGGCCACATTTCCAAATGTATTTAAATTGTTACAAGTGGCTCTTACAATTCCAGTAAGTTCTGCTACGTGTGAGAGAAGCTTCTCGTCAATGCGTCGTTTAAAAAACTGGCTAAGAGCAAGTATGGAACAACAGCGGTTCACAAATTTATCAATTTTAAACATCGAAAGAGACATTGTTAACAAAATTGGTTCTTCAGAAATACTAGAAAAGTATTCTACTAAGAATAGAAAATTATTTTTAGTAAAAAATAATATTATTATGTATAATAAATATGTATATATTCCATTTAAACTTCATTATTATTTTTATCACTTAAACAAATTATATACTATAACTTATGTATTTATAAGGTATATTATAGCTTTTATACTTAAATATTAGTGTGCTTATGGTTTTATAGTGTGGATTGGAATGATTATAATAATTATAAAATTGTTGTATGGTACGTGTTTGGGGGTGTGGGGGCTTGCCTTACGGGTCTGTGTCCTCCGCATAATTTTAGCACCCCCAGTGTTTGGCCTCTAGTTGCGCCTATGCGGAGGTTGTCTGTAACCAAAAACAGAAACGTGAATTGATAGCTCACAACCGGGACCTGG
>NC_042495.1:27332667-27335048 GCF_005508785.2 Acyrthosiphon pisum
TTAGGTATGCTAAGATATATTTTACTGCATGTTTCAATCAAACAATCAACTGGAAATTGTTCTTATTGACTTCTCATTAAAATTCATTGTTTTTATGAAATAGAATTATAAAAATATGAACAGGTAAAATTAATATCTGACAACTGCAACAATCCAATGTTAAATTTATTGACGGACAATGTGCTTTATTATATAAAAGGATATGTAATAAAAAAATATTACCAGTACTCACTCGTGAAAAATGCATCAAAGCTGTGATATACACACTGTACTATAGAGAATGAATTATTCAAAACTCTCACAAGAATGAAGAACAGAGGAGGCTTAGAATTTATTAGCATCGAGAAGTGTTTTCAGAGTTATCAAAACCACTGAGATATATTTTAAGACTGTAGTTTCTGATAAACAGCAATTGTTATCTAAGAATATAGATACTAAAATAATCTTCTGGGATCAAAATACATTAGCATTATAGTCAACTCTTTTTCCTGAAAGTATAGATTATTGGTATGTAACAGACATACATGAAAGATCTCACAAAATTAAATGAATCAACCTAATTTCACACACATACTTAAATATACGATTTCACTCTTAAAGCAAAAGGCTAGCAAAAGACAAAAGTAGATAAAGATAAAACTATTTTATCTTACAACTTGTAAAAGTATTTCTTTTTATATTATGTAAAATTGTTTTAATTTGTCAAACCTACTACCTAGTTGAGAAGATATTCTATTAAATATACCTAAATATTGTGAGATTCTGAGTTTTTTACACCTAGAAACCACCCACGAGTCCAGGGGAAGACTGGACTCATGACCTATAAGCCGCACCTCGTATTGACTCTAGTCGGAATTAGAGTCCACTTAGTCAAGGCTTTGAATACAATGCGGATCAACATAAATCGACTCCAATTTAATAAAAACAGATTGATAATATTTTTAAATAATAATAGTTTTTTGGTTTAAGATTTAAGGTAGCATAATAATAATAGTGGCATTCACATATTAATTAATATGATATCATATAAGTAATATTTTTTTTTATGGACCACAACATGGTCAAGGGGATCAAAAAGGGGAGTATGACATGACAAGTATAATGGAAAGGTATAAAGAGGATGTGATACCCGCATGTGTTGTCTCCGTCTTACAAGTGCATAACGTAGCAAATTATACGTAAAGCAGAACACGTATTATAGCTTCGTTAGCTTAAAAATGAGAGTAGATTGATCTATAATAAAATCTAAAGGTAAGATTATTATCTAGACAACCTCATGAGCTTTTTATTATATTATAATTTTTAAGCGAGTTATAAGTAGGTACTTTAAAATGCACAAATTATTTACAATTTTAAAATACTCATAGCTCGCTTTAAAATTAAAATATAATAAAAAGCCCATGAGGTTGTCTGGATGATAATCTTACCTTTAGATTTTATAAGAGGAGGCGTGCAGCTTGCGACAGCCAGAAAGGAACGGGAACAGGGGAATTAAAAGTGACCCGCGTCTAGCAAAGCCTCATACTACGTGCTTGAATACATTACAGTATATAAGTGAGAAACGACGACTGATGTCTTGCGACGGAGATTTTGACAGCATGGTTGACTGAGTAGGCTCTGCCCATTCCCAGCCCAATCATGTCTAGCCCATCATGGCGATGGTTGACACGGGGTTCACATCAATTTGACACACAACAGAACAACAACTGGCGTAGCGGCCACGAGGTTTTGGAATGGTTGTGCAGTGTGGAAGTTTACAGGACGGAACGCGGCACCACGTCTGGGCGGTCAGCGGTCGGTGAAAGTAGTGTCCAGGGGGTGTGAACTTATAGCTATAATATTCATGCCTCTTGATATAACTCAAAAGAGATCCTACTGCTTCGCTAGTATCGAATTTCATGGAACAAAAGATATGATTGCTCGCTTTATCCATGGTAAAAAAAAATAGAAAACTACCAACGGCATTGACCATAACAATACAGATATATATAACTAGGTTCTTGTATAAATATTTAATATTTAAATCGTTGACTGTTTTGACTTTTGAGTATTTTACTACCCGTGTAACTCGTTCGATTAATTATTTACAGTGCTTGGCATAATGCCGTCCAACAAATGTTCTGTGTTAGGCTGTAATAGTAGTACAAATGTTAAAAAACATGTGTTTCCGTTGGATGATGATGATTTTAAGATGTGGATTTTAAGAACTGGAAATGAGAAGTTGGTGAATCTTTCAAAGCCTTATATTAGAAAAACGTATTTGGTTTGTACTGAACATTTTAGTTGTACTAGCTACAGCCCTGGTACTTCACGATTGAGAAACATTCATTACCGAGTTTAAATTTACCAAGTATTTATTAATCATCAGTCATCGTAATTTG
>NC_042495.1:27336836-27341229 GCF_005508785.2 Acyrthosiphon pisum
TATTGTTGAGCGGCGGCGGCGATGGTCGTCGGAGGTGGCTGGACGTGACAATTATAGGTGACCAGCTGATCGGCGGCGGCGACCGATAATTGATAAATCAATTAATATGGAAATAGCTCGGCGGCGGCGGCGACCACGGCCTTCAGTCGACGGTGGAACGTACGGCGGCGGCTTCCCGTACAATGCACTACACCTGACACTCAAATAGATCGGCGGCGGCTTAGCTTCTTGAGCTTACGTAACATGTAGGTACGCGATACGCTACAACAATGTAAATACGTACGTACTACGCGCGCGACACAGCAATTATTAATGACGGCGATTGACGGTTATAGCATATAACACCCGAGTATACGACACGTAACTCGGATCTCGAACGGTACAATATAGAAGTCGAAACCATAGACGATACCCAAAAGGTCTCCACGAACGTCAAAGCAACGACGTCCGATGTCAAGCGAGACAGGGCAACTGGAATAGACATATCGGCGCGCCAGCACAACATGCAAAATAGCCAGTCAGATAACACGTCGGACGGGAAGGGGAATACGCAAGCTTAGTCAGCGGTCAACAGGTAAAGTCGCCAACACCGATAGCGGTACGAGTTTACCGACGGCTTGCGTAAACAATAAGAAACAACTTATTTAATAAAGATGTAGTTTTTGACATGGATGGTAACACTTATACAGCGTCTTGGGATCATATTGTTGCTATGTATGATTTCGATAAGAAAAATGAAGAATTTGAACTAAGAACCCTTGTAAAATTAAATGACAACCACATTAACATGGCCAGAAGCAAAATGAAGGTTTCGAATGCAGCACAAGTCTTCAGCCACAGAGTAGCTTCAACAATGAAATTGGTATCTGATAATGGTATGTGTATTTGATTGATTTATCTTTATATATTTAAGTTACTAATATTATAATAAATTATACCTTTTTAGCCCCTAAAGGAAGTTTGCTGGCCAATGCTGTAGGCACAGCCAAATTTTGTCTATTCATGGATAAGACATTTGATTCAGTAAATGCCAGGACAATCAATCCTGAGTTGGGAAAACCACTACGAAGTGCAGTAACAGATAAATCTCCCCACATAGATCACTGGAAATATGCAATTAAGGTTTTTGAATCCATGAAGTTTGTCAACAAAACTAACGGTAAATCTACTATACCCCCTTGTATCAAAAACTGGATAATATCTCTAAAATCATTTCTATACCTTTGGATTCAACTGAAAAAACATAATTTTAAATATTTCTTGCCAAGGCATGTAAACCAGGATTCTTTAGAATGTTTTTTCGGTAGTGTCCGAAGTCATGGTGTCAGAAATATTAATCCAGATGCATATCAATTTGTTTGTTCATTTAAAACATTATTGATAAACAATTTCACATCCATAAAATCTGCTGGGAATTGTGAACACGATGACAGTGATGGAACATTGGATAATTTAAAGCAATTTATTGAAAGTGGCACAAATTGTTCATTGAAAGAACCAGAAGAAAATAATATAATTAATATACCCATGTTTGACCTACCAAATACATTTGATGTATGCGATTTCACTGATATGACAATTGGATATATAAGTGGATATTTAGCTCGTACGGTGCTAAAGGAAAATAAATTTTGTAGACTTTGTAAAAATATTCTTATTTCAAATGTCAAAAATAATAATTTAATAAGAGTTAGAGATTATACAACTAAATCATTACTTTATCCTAGTGAAAGCTTTCAAAAAATAATATATCAAATGTTGTATATTACCAAATATATTTTACTTACCTAATATTGACAATGAAAGTATAGGCAAGCAATTGATATTGTTAATTGAAATAAATATAGATTTTACAATTAAATGTCCTATTCATGATATAAAATATTTAATTTATGATAAATTCAAAAACTTTTTTCTGTTCACTTACATCAAACATATAAACCATATTTTGAACGGTTTGGATAGAAGTGATTATTCAAAAAGTACTGATATTATTAAAGCAGCTGCTTATAATTATTATTTAAAACATAAAACACGCAAACGTTTATAATTTAATATTTTGATTTTTGAATTATTATAAAAAAACTAAATATATTGTTAATCTTGAAACTACTTTTTTTTTGTTTGAATATTTGTCAATATTTTATGAGATCATTAGCTTTTTATAATTTAATTTATGCATTAATATAATGAAGTATTAATATTTAATGTCATGTTATTTGTTGTGTATTTATATAATAAAAAAAAAAAAACTTGTAAAATTTCTGTGTATGTTTTTGTAAAAATAAAAATAAAATATTTCAAATGATCAATTGTAGTTTTATTATACTTCGCGGAAGCAGTTCCCGCGACGTCGTCGGGTTCTAAACTGGGAAAAAAAAAAAAAAAAAAGTTTTATGATACTTATTATGTAAGCTTAAGGTAATATGAAAATAACGGTATGACCAGTAAGAACAAACATACCTAATGTCCTTACCTAGTTAGGTATTTACTATTTAATAATATAATAAATTAAATAAATAAAATAAATAATATGCAATGTACAAATTACAACATATTAATCGATATAACAGCATTAGATACTATCGATTTAAAGAACAATCGATTATACAAACTATCGATTTTTGTTGCAAAAGAGATTCACTCACTGCGCTAGTGTTCCCATTCTTCATGGTATCAGAATAAACTATCAAGTTGGCGTTCTAGGTATCTTTATTCTATGGCACCGGCAACGGCCGGGACACCAACGTCGTGGCGGTTTGTGGGGGGGGGGGGGTGACGCGGACCCGCGTAATGGCAGTTTGAATTCAAACAGCCTTTACGCGGAAGCCGCGCTGTGGCTACTCAAACAAACCGCCAATCGACGACATATATGCACAATAAGCATATTATAAGATAAAGGTTATACAGCGGACGCTGCTTTTTGAAATTGTTTAATAATTTCATGAAAATAAAATGGTTCTTTATAGGTCCATAATATGTTCGCTTGCTGCTGGTATCACAACATATGTACCTATCTATCAAGTAAAGAAATGTGGGTAATTGAACACGAGTTCAAGTATTAGCTACAATTGGTTTGTTTTATGTTGGATGGAAAAAATTCGGAGCATCTATAGCTGATTTCCTCGATGAAGAAATTGAGTGTGACGCGGACCCGCGTAATGGCAGTTTGAATTCAAACAGCCTTTACGCGGAAGCCGCGCTGTGGCTACTCAAACAAACCGCCAATCGACGACATATATGCACAATAAGCATATTATAAGATAAAGGTTATACAGCGGACGCTGCTTTTTGAAATTGTTTAATAATTTCATGAAAATAAAATGGTTCTTTATAGGTCCATAATATGTTCGCTTGCTGCTGGTATCACAACATATGTACCTATCTATCAAGTAAAGAAATGTGGGTAATTGAACACGAGTTCAAGTATTAGCTACAATTGGTTTGTTTTATGTTGGATGGAAAAAATTCGGAGCATCTATAGCTGATTTCCTCGATGAAGAAATTGAGTGTGACGCGGACCCGCGTAATGGCAGTTTGAATTCAAACAGCCTTTACGCGGAAGCCGCGCTGTGGCTACTCAAACAAACCGCCAATCGACGACGGACGACGCCGGCGCGCGACATCCGCGCCGAAATTCGGAGCATCTTTGGCGAACTCCCTCAATAAATAAATTCATGTACCTAGTATGTATTGATTGGAATATGAAGCATCTTGTAATGATAGTCGTAAAGGTGAAATTGACGATTAAACAGAAAGCATTGAAAAACAAAAAACAGAAGTATCGAGAATTAAAGCACAAAAATATATAATCCAAGCAAAACGGGAGATGTAGATATTCAGTTTAAAGCTGATTATTGTGAACGAGCTCTTCAAGCGTACAACCAGGTATTATATTTAATTGTAAAAAAGTATTATATTAGTGTCTATAATATTTTATTTCATTAAAGGTAAAAAGACTTTTGGATTATCAATTAGATTTGGCTTACCTGACACGCACGGTAGGTACAACATAAATTCATGGTAAACTGGATCGTAGACAATGTAAAGTCTGATGGTACATTTCCCGATCCTAGAACGTTTTTACGCGGGGGGCGGAGTCAAAACATTTCTGCATGATGTATACATGTTTTTACCGATCCTAATCTGATTCAGCGCAAAGCGCTGAACCCACATAGGGCTCGTAATTTTAATATAAACATTCAAAATAAATATAATATTACATTTTACATACATTGTTTTATTATCAATATTTATAGTTGTGAGATTGCAGAGAGAAAAGCATTGCAAGCATGTTTTCCAAAATCAACCTTGCTCTTATGTACATTCCATATTTTACAAGCAGTTTGGCGCTGGCTTTGGAACAGTAGTCACCAAATCCATAACAATGATC
>NC_042495.1:27341329-27345670 GCF_005508785.2 Acyrthosiphon pisum
CACTTTTCTGTTGAATTTTTCCTGAATTTTCAAGAATTTTCTTTGCTATAAACCTCACGTAGCCCAAGACCTTTCCAACGAATGCAAAACCATGGAAATCGGTTGGTGCGTTCTGGAGTTATAGCGTCAGGGAGGAAAACCGGACTTATTTTTATATATTATATATTTTTCATTATTACCACTAGAAACATTTCAATACGTTTTCATTAACCATTTTTTATATTTACTTTCTGATCACATTAAACGATAAAATTATACATATCAACGTCTGGAGGCAAAATAAACAACCTATCACGGGCGAAGCTGTGACGGGTCGGCTATATATATAAAGAGACTTGTCCTGGGTGATTCATCAACGCCCAGACCAAACCATTGGACGGATCTGGCTGAAATTTGGCATACAGATAGCTATTATGATGTAGACGTGCGCTAAGAAAGGATTTATCGAAATTTTGAATTTAAAGGGTTGAAATCGGTAAAAGAAAATTTTACCAGTGGCGCCCTCTAGCAGATAAAAATAAAAATATAAAAATGGAGCCAAAAATGTATAACAATTCATCAATTGAGAACGACTAGGCCGATTTGGCTGATTCTTTTTTTGTTGTGTGCGTAAAAAAAAAAAATTTGAGGCAAATCCACCGGAAAAGTAGGAAATCTGGATGTCGAAAATACAACATTGATTAATAATAATAATAATAATTAATAATAACAATAATAATATTGGTTGCTATTGGTTAATCGGGCATGTTTGTTGATTTGTATTATTATTTTTTGTACATATCTGTATATATAAACGAATGTTTGTGTGTAGATTAGACCTCTGGGAAAAAGATAGGCTAATTTAAAAAGGGTTTAATTCGGTTTATTTTTATTCATCGAATTTTAGTACGGACAGGTTAGGTTAGTATTATGTATTAATTGATTATATTAATCCACCGTAGGTGGAATTAAGTCAAAACGACAAACTTGGTATAACTTTGATACTTTAGAGTTAAATCATACCCTTACGTACAAACAGCACGGGGTACGCGATCTACCTAGGTTGCCTAATATACTGATGCGAATCAGAATTTTAATTGGTACATTTAATGGGCAACGAAGTGCACGGGGTCAGCTAATTGGTTGCTTAGCGGGCAGGTCATATGATTTCGGTGTAAATTATCGTAAACTGTTTAATTGATAATCATTTTAATTTCCAAAACACGTTAAGTCCGCCGAAGTGAACGGAATCAGCTTTAATATGTATAAAATTAATGCATTTTTGAGTCATTGAACTTATACTTCTAAGTTATAATATTGCCATTGTTTTTCAACCGAGGTAACTATTATCCGGGCAACGCCGGGTGGGACAGCTACATATAACATTTCTGTCTTTTTCCCGGGCAACGCCTGGTTACTCAGCTACATATAACATTTTTGTCGTAAATTATTTTATTATTAAAAAAATAATTAATATGGTTGTCGAATTATTGAACATAAATGGCACAATGATGCCCCACACTATCATTCCGATTAATGGTGACGGAGCTTGCCTGTTTAGGGCAATGTCTTTTGTGTTATATAACAATCAAGATAAGGCCCAAGAAGTACGTAAAAAGATAGTAACCTATGTGATAAATAATTGGGAAGATTATTCAATAATGTCACATGATAGTGATGGAAGTAATTATCGTAGTTCTGCTGAATACTCTACTGATATGTTAAAATTTAATACTTTTGGAGGTTTATGTGAGCTGGTGGCAGCCGGACAATTATTTTTGTTATTTATTGAGGTGTACCTCAATGGTGAACTGTATGAAAAATTTGGTTCAGAAAGGAACCCCGTAAAGAGATTTCGTTTTAGTTATATGCAAAACCTATCTAATGGGCATTTTGATGTTTATTTACCATATGAAGATGAATTGACTATATCTTACGAGTCTGTATCTGACGAGTCTGATAACATACCCAGCTCTCAGAAGCATACGAAAAAACGACGAAAGAGATATACAAATAATATCAGAAAAAAACAGCTTATACAATCTGCTACTAAATATCAGCTAAAAAATAAAGAAGTTCATAAAGTAGCAGCAGCCAAGTATAAAAAAAAAAATCCAGGAGTAAATAGAGTACAAGTTCATAAATATGAACAAAATAATCCAGGAGGACGATCAGAAAGGCGAATCCTTCCATGGAAAATAAAAGCTTTTTCCGGCATGAAATATGAATCGGAAATAGCTTATGAGACGGATAAAACTGTATCTTTGGGTACTATGAGTCATAAATGCGTATACTGCGATGCTCTTAAATTCAAAGAAGAGGCGCCTGGAATGTGCTGTAGTGCCGGTAAAGTACAACTTCCGTCTTTTTTACCTCTTCCTGAACCTCTTTACAGTTTGATTATGGGGTTCCATCCTGATCACAAAAATTTCATGGACCGTATTAGAAAATACAATAACTGCTTCCAAATGACATCTTTTGGAGCGAAACAAATTATCGAAGATGGATTTATGCCCACATTCAAAGTGAAGGGTCAGGTGTATCATTTAATTGGTAGTTTGCAAGCTTTACCTCAACAAAACCCTCATTTTCTACAGATTTATTTCATTGGAGATGATGAGAGAGAAACACGCTTAAGATGTAGCCACTTCACTGATGTAAAGCAAAGCCTGGTAAAACAATTACAAGCGATGTTGCACCATAATAACCCATACATAAAGGACTTGAAAACCACACTCGAAAGAGTACCAAAAAATAATAAAAATTTTGAAATTGTAATACACGCTGATAGAAAACCTGGTAATGCTCACAGAGGACGTTATAATGCACCAACAACGAGTGAAGTATCATTAGTCATAGTTGGACAACAGTTCGAAAAACGAGATATTGTGTTACAAAGTCATAATAACAAATTGCAACAGATAAGTGAATTGCACCGTTCATACGATACACTCCAGTACCCGTTACTTTTCTGTCATGGCGAGGATGGTTATTCCATTAATATCTCTCAGATTGATCCAAAAACTAAATTACCACTTCAGAAAACAGTCTCTGCATCGCAATTTTATTCTTACCACATCATGATTAGACAAACGGAAATCAACCATTTACTGTACTTTAGATCACTTTTTAATCAATATTTAGTTGATATGTACGCTAAAATTGAAACAGAGCGCTTAAATTTTATTAAAAACAATCAAATGCAACTCAGAGCTGATAATTACATACATCTCAGAGATGCTATTGGGAGACAAGATACCGATATTACCAATCTTGGTCAGATGGTAGTTCTTCCGTCATCTTTTACTGGCTCACCACGGTATATGCATGAAAAAACTCAGGACGCCATGACATACGTTCGTCATTACGGTCGTCCTGATTTATTCATAACTTTTACATGTAATCCTCGATGGAAAGAAGTTTCAAATGCATTACTATCTGAACTAAAAGTCCTACGTATCGTCATGATATTATAGCTAGGATATTTCATTTAAAAGTTAAGACGTTAATGAAATTGTTAACAAAAGGGAATTTGTTTGGGGAAGTGCAATGTTTTATGTATTCGGTCGAATGACAAAAACGTGGTTTACCACACATACATATTTTGTTATGGCTAAAACAGCGCATTTCTCCAGATAAATTAGATTTTATCATTAGTGCGGAAATACCTGATCCTGAAAAAGATCCTCTCCTTTACGGTATTATCAAAGCCAATATGATCCATGGGCCTTGCGGTAATTCAAACAATAGATCACCCTGTATGGAGTCAGGTAGCTGTAGCAAGAAGTATCCTAGACCTTTCATTCAAGAAACACAGACAGGAGACGACGGGTATCCAAAGTATAGGCGAAGAGCTCCAGAAAATGGTGGTTTTACTGTTGAAATAAATGGTAAGACACTTGATAATCGTTGGGTAGTACCGTATAACCCAGTGCTTTTACGTACATTTGGTGCTCATATTAATGTAGAGTACTGTAACTCTGTAAAATCTATAAAATACATTTGTAAATATATTACAAAAGGAAGTGATCAAGCAGCATTTGGTTTTGAAAATGATAATGATGAAGTCAAGCTTTATGAAAGTGATCG
This sequence comes from Acyrthosiphon pisum, assembly GCF_005508785.2. Lineage (NCBI taxonomy): Eukaryota > Metazoa > Arthropoda > Insecta > Hemiptera > Aphididae > Acyrthosiphon > Acyrthosiphon pisum. The sequence goes on from NC_042495.1 coordinate 27,345,398, forward strand.
ATATATCAGCAGCTCTGAGGCTGTATGGAGAATTCTGGCTTTTCCTATCCACGAGAGATTTCCAACAGTCTTCCATCTTTCCGTGCATTTAGAAAATAGCCAGCGTGTTTATTTCAACCCTAATGACTCCAGTCGTTTAACAGACATGATTAACAATCCACCAAAAACTACTCTTTTAGCATTTTTCGACTTATGTAAAACAGATGATTTTGCAAAAACACTTCTTTATGTTGATGTTCCATCTTACTATGTATGGAAAAATAATAGATTTGA
>NC_042495.1:27346257-27349894 GCF_005508785.2 Acyrthosiphon pisum
GGTCCTACATCTTTTTTGAAATTGAAAACTGTTAACGGCACAATTCAACCTACTTATCAGACAGCGTGTAAGGCTCTAGGCTTACTGGAATACGAAAGGCACTGGGATACAACTATGGAAGAAGCTGTGCTTTGTGGTTCCCCATTTAAATTACGGGAACTTTTTGCAATTATGTTGATATTTTGTCAATTGTCAGATGCTATAAGTCTTTGGGAAAAATATAAGGACAGTCTTTCAGAAGATATAAGACATCGAGTGGAGTTGGATATACAACCCGAGAATGTGAATTCAATTATTAATGAAGTATACAATAAATGCTTAGTTACTATTGAAGATACAGTTCTATCTCTGGGAGGTACATTTTTGCAACATTATGGTTTACCTCAACCATCAAGATGTGAAGCAGTCTTACAAAATAAAGATTACCTTCGAGAGATCAATTATGATTCAAATATTTTGGCACAGTATATAAATTTTAATGAAAATTTACTAAATAATGAACAGTCCTATGTTTATAACAAAATATTAGAGGGTATTGAAAAGAACACTGGCAAAACATTTTTCTTAGACGCACCTGGAGGTACTGGTAAAACATTTGTCATAAATATTTTATTGGCCAGAGTACGAAAAGATCATGGAATAGCTTTGGCTGTAGCTTCTTCAGGCATCGCTGCTACATTGCTAGAAGGAGGTAAAACAGCTCATTCTGTATTTAAATTACCATTAAACCTAACGAGAGTAGAGACACCTATGTGTAATATTTCCAAACAGAGTAATATAGCACAAGTTCTAAAAGACTGTAAGTTAATAGTTTGGGATGAATGCACAATGGCCCACAAAGGTGGCTTTGAAGCCCTCAATAGAACATTAAAAGATATAAGAGGATATAATAGTTTGATGGGTGGAGTCACTGTGCTGCTAGCAGGAGATTTTCGGCAAACATTACCCGTTATACCTAGGGGTACAAGGGCTGATGAAGTTAAGTCATGTCTAAAAGCTTCGTATTTGTGGCCACATATCCAGAAAGTTGCACTTAATAAAAATATGAGGGTACATGTGAAAGGTGACACATCTGCTGGGATTTTCGCTGAGATGTTACTTAAAATAGGAGACGGAAATTTCCCTTCATTGGAAGGTGAGATCACTATTCCCTCAAATTTGTGTACAGTTGTTAGCTCTTTATCAGAACTAACTTCCAGAATTTACCCAGATATAATAAATATCAAGATGAAACCCATCGAATGGTTGTGCGAGAGAGCCATATTAACTCCAAAGAACGACAAGGCAGCCGAAATCAATGAAATTCTACTAAAGGCATTTAATGAAAAAGCTGTTGAATATAAATCTTTTGATTCTGTGATCCAATCGGATGATGCTGTCCATTACCCCTTAGAATTTCTTAATACTCTGAATCCTTCTGGTCTTCCATCACATAAACTTATCCTTAAAATTGGAGCACCTATAATGTTACTAAGAAATCTTAACCCACCTAAATTGTGTAATGGAACTAGATTGCAAGTTAAAGCTCTGCACAAAAATGTAATAGAAGCTATAGTTATCACTGGGTGTGCTAGAGGAGATATAGTTTTGATCCCGAGAATAACGTTAATACCAACTGATTATCCCTTTGAGTTTAAAAGAATACAATTCCCAATCAAAGTTTGCTTTGCTATGACTATTAATAAGTCTCAAGGACAATCGTTAAGCATGGCAGGGATTGACTTAAGAGAAGAATGTTTTTCACATGGACAGTTCTATGTCGCATGTTCTAGAGTTAGCTCTGCCAGTAGTTTGGTTATTTTAGCCCTAAAAGGCAGTACCAAAAATACTGTTTATAAAGAGGTATTGAGATGAACACAAAAATTTCATGAACCGTATTAGAAATACATAACTGCTTTCCAAATGACATCTTTTGGAGCGAAACAAATTATCGAAGATGGATTTATGCCCATATTCAAAGTGAAAGGTCAGGTGTATCATTTAATTGGTAGTTTGCAAGCTTTACCTCAACAAAAACCTCAATTTCTACAGATTTATTTCGTTGGAGATGATGAGAGAGAAACACGCTTAAGATGTAGCCACTTCGCTGATGTAAAGCAAAGCCTGGTAAAACAATTACAAGCAATGTTGCACCATAATAACCCATAAATAAAGGACTTGAAAACTACACTCGAAAGAGTACCTCAAAATAGTAAAAACTTTGAAATTATAATACACGCTGATAGAAAACCTGGTAATGCTCACAGAGGACGTTGTAATGCACCAACAACAAGTGAAGTATCATTGGTCATAGTTGGACAACAGTTCGAAAAACGAGATATTGTGTTACAAAGTCAATAGTCATGATAATAAATTGCAACGGATTAGTGAATTGCACCGTTCATACGATACACTCCAGTACCCGTTACTTTTCTGTCATGGGGAGGATGGTTATTCCATTAATATCTCTCAGATTGATCCAAAAACTAATTACCACTTCAGAAAACAGTTTCTGCATCGAAATTTTATTCTTACCACATCATGATTAGACAAACGGAAATCAACCATTTACTGTACTTTAGATCACATTTTAATCAATATTTAGTTGATATGTACGCTAAAATTGAAACAGAGGGCTTAAATTTTATTAAAAACAATAAAATGCAACTCAGAGCTGATAATTACATACATCTCAGAGATGCTATTGGGAGACAAGATACCAATCTTACCATCTTGGTCAGATGGTAGTTCTTCCGTCATCTTTTACTGGCTCACCACGGTATATGCATGAAAAAACTCAGGACGCCATGACATACGTTCGTCATTACGGTCGTCCTGATTTATTCATAACTTTTACATGTAATCCTCGATGGAAAGAAGTTTCAAATGCATTACTATCTGAACAAAAGTCTACGATCGTCATGATATTATAGCTAGGATATTTCATTTAAAAGTTAAGACGTTAATGAAATTGTTAACAAAAGGGAATTTTTTGGGGAAGTGCAATGTTTTATGTATTCGGTCGAATGCAAAAACGTGGTTTACCACGCATACATATTTTTGTTATGGCTAAAACAGCGCATTTCTCCAGATAAATTAGATTATATCATTAGTGCGGAAATACCTGATCCTGAAAAAGATTCTCTCCTTTACGGTATTATCAAAGCCAATATGATCCATGGGCCTTGCGGTAATTCAAACAATAGATCACTCTGTATGGAGTCAGGTAGCTGTAGCAAGAAGTATCCTAGACCTTTCATTCAAGACACACAGACAGGAGACGACGGGTATCCAAAGTATAGGCGAAAAGCTCCAGAAAATGGTTTATTTTACTGTTGAAATAAATGGTAAGACACTTGATAATCGTTGGGTAGTACCATATAACTCAGTGCTTTCACGTACATTTGGTGCTCATATTAATGTAGAGTACTGTAACTCTGTAAAATCTATAAAATACATTTGTAAATATATTACAAAAGGAAGTGATCAAGCAGCATTTGGTTTTGAAAATGATAATGATGAAGTCAAGCTTTATGAAAGTGATCGATATATCAGCAGCTCTGAGGCTGTATGGAGAATTCTGGCTTTTCCTATCCACGAGAGATTTCCAACAGTCTTCCATCTTTCCGTGCATTTAGAAAATAGCCAGCGTGTTTAT
>NC_042495.1:27349994-27351191 GCF_005508785.2 Acyrthosiphon pisum
GCAGGGATTGACTTAAGAGAAGAATGTTTTTCACATGGACAGTTCTATGTCGCATGTTCTAGAGTTAGCTCTGCCAGTAGTTTGGTTATTTTAGCCCTAAAAGGCAGTACCAAAAATACTGTTTATAAAGAGGTATTGAGATGAACACAAAAATTTCATGAACCGTATTAGAAAATACAATAACTGCTTCCAAATGACATCTTTTGGAGCGAAACAAATTATCAAAGATGGATTTATGCCCACATTCAAAGTGAAAGGTCAGGTGTATAACCTGGTAGTTAAAATTATTTATTATTATTTATTATTATTTTTTGTCTTCAAAATATTAAAATAAAGTAATTTTTTGTTGACTTCTGATTGTTACAATACATGGGAAACCTAGGATAAACTTATATAAATGCAGCCTGTAATAAATATAAAAACTAATAAAATAAAAGTTACAATAACTGTACACGGGCATTAAAATAATAATAATAATAATTATAATAACCGAACATTAAACAAACCAAAATTTAAAATTAATGACAAAGTAAGAATATCAAAATATAAACATATATTTAGTAAAGAATATACACCAAATTGGACAACTGAAATATTTACAGTTTCAAAAATTCTACAGACGAATCCAGTAACTTATCAGCTAAAAGATGGATCAGGCAATATCATTTTAGGTGGATTTTATGAACAGGAAATTAAATTAACTGATTTTCCAGACACATTTCTCGTTGAACGTATTATAAAAAAAGTTGGGGATAAAATGTTTGTTAAATGGTTAGGTTTTGATTCCTGTCAAAATTCATGGATATCATCATCAGATATTTTAAAATAAAAATTTAGTATGTATAATATGTATCACTTTTTAAAATAAAAAAATATTTAATAAATAAATTGTATCTTCTTTTTTTTAGTGAAAATTTTCCCGGGGTCGTCACTGACACTGCAAGCGGAAAAGTTGTCGATGAACGATTTTAAATCTCCCTATAACCGATAAAAACTTGGATAGAAAGACCCCACAAAACTGAGCGTTCAAGGGCAAAAGTCGTGGATAAACGATTTTAAATCTCCCTGTAAATATTAAAACTTGGATAGAACCTACTTATACTACCTACTATTATCAATCAAAATATTTATATTTGTTATATATACTAATTTTTTTATACAAAATAAGTTTGTTTAGTTTTGTGTCAATATGCCCCA
>NC_042495.1:27351291-27355881 GCF_005508785.2 Acyrthosiphon pisum
AGAAAGGCGAATCTTTCCATGGAAAATAAAAGCTTTTTCTGGCATGAAATATGAATCGGAAATAGCTTATGAGACGGATAAAACTGTATCTTTGGGTACTATGAGTCATAAATGCGTATACTGCGATGCTCTTAAATTCAAAGAAGAGGTACCTGGAATGTGTTGTAGTGCCAGTAAAGTACAACTTCCGTCTTTTTTACCTCTTCCTGAACCTTTTTAAAGTTTGATTATGGGGTTCCATCCTGATCACAACAATTTTATGGACCGTATTAGAAAATACAATAACTGCTTCCAAATTACATCTTTTGGAGCGAAACAAATTATCGAAGATGGATTTATGCCCATATTTAAAGTGAAAGGTCAGGTGTATCATTTAATTGGTAGTTTGCAAGCTTTACCTCAACAAAAACCTCAATTTCTACAGATTTATTTCGTTGGAGATGATGAGAGAGAAACACGCTTAAGATGTAGCCACTTCGCTGATGTAAAGCAAAGCCTGGTAAAACAATTACAAGCAATGTTGCACCATAATAACCCATAAATAAAGGACTTGAAAACTACACTCGAAAGAGTACCTCAAAATAGTAAAAACTTTGAAATTATAATACACGCTGATAGAAAACCTGGTAATGCTCACAGAGGACGTTGTAATGCACCAACAACAAGTGAAGTATCATTGGTCATAGTTGGACAACAGTTCGAAAAACGAGATATTGTGTTACAAAGTCAATAGTCATGATAATAAATTGCAACGGATTAGTGAATTGCACCGTTCATACGATACACTCCAGTACCCGTTACTTTTCTGTCATGGGGAGGATGGTTATTCCATTAATATCTCTCAGATTGATCCAAAAACTAAATTACCACTTCAGAAAACAGTTTCTGCATCGAAATTTTATTCTTACCACATCATGATTAGACAAACGGAAATCAACCATTTACTGTACTTTAGATCACATTTTAATCAATATTTAGTTGATATGTACGCTAAAATTGAAACAGAGGGCTTAAATTTTATTAAAAACAATAAAATGCAACTCAGAGCTGATAATTACATACATCTCAGAGATGCTATTGGGAGACAAGATACCAATCTTACCCATCTTGGTCAGATGGTAGTTCTTCCGTCATCTTTTACTGGCTCACCACGGTATAGGCATGAAAAAACACAGGACGCCATGACATACGTTCGTCATTACGGTCGTCCTGATTTATTCATAACTTTTACATGTAATCCTCGATGGAAAGAAGTTTCAAATGCATTACTATCTGAACAAAAGTTCTACGATCGTCATGATATTATAGCTAGGATATTTCATTTAAAAGTTAAGACGTTAATGAAATTGTTAACAAAAACGAATTTTTTTGGGGAAGTGCAATGTTTTATGTATTCGGTCGAATGGCAAAAACGTGGTTTACCACGCATACATATTTTTGTTATGGCTAAAACAGCGCATTTCTCCAGATAAATTAGATTATATCATTAGTGCGGAAATACCTGATCCTGAAAAAGATTCTCTCCTTTACGGTATTATCAAAGCCAATATGATCCATGGGCCTTGCGGTAATTCAAACAATAGATCACTCTGTATGGAGTCAGGTAGCTGTAGCAAGAAGTATCCTAGACCTTTCATTCAAGACACACAGACAGGAGACGACGGGTATCCAAAGTATAGGCGAAAAGCTCCAGAAAATGTTTATTTTACTGTTGAAATAAATGGTAAGACACTTGATAATCGTTGGGTAGTACCATATAACTCAGTGCTTTCACGTACATTTGGTGCTCATATTAATGTAGAGTACTGTAACTCTGTAAAATCTATAAAATACATTTGTAAATATAGTACAAAAGGAAGTGATCAAGCAGCATTTGGTTTTGAAAATGATAATGATGAAGTCAAGCTTTATGAAAGTGGTCGATATATCAGCAGCTCTGAGGCTGTATAGAGAATTCTGGCTTTTCCTATCCACGAGAGATTTCTAACAGTCTTCCATCTTTCCGTGCATTTATAAAATGGCCAGCGTGTTTATTTCAACCCTCATGACTCCAGTCGTTTAACAGACATGATTAACAATCCACCAAAAACTACTCTTCTAGAATTTTTCGACTTATGTAAAACAGATGATTTTGCAAAAACACTTCTTTATGTTGATGTTCCCTCTTACTATGTATGGAAAAATAATAGATTTGAGAGAATAAAACGTGGAATTAACGTAAATGGTTGGCCGGGAATAAAACGAGATCAAGCTCTGAGTAGAGTATATACCATTCACCCTAATAATACCGAGTGTTACTTCGCCTTTTACTTCATGAAATCCGAGGTCCTTCATCTTTTTTGAAATTGAAAACTGTTAACGGCACGATTAAACCTACTTATCAGACAGCGTGTAAGGCTCTAGGCTTACTGGAGACGAAAGGCACTGGGATACAACTATGGAAGAAGCTGTGCTTTGTGGTTCTCCATTTAAATTACGGGAACTTTTTGCAATTATGTTGATATTTTGTCAATTGTCAGATGCTTTAAGTCTTTGGGAAAAATACAAGGACAGTCTTTCAGAAGATATATGACATCGAGCGGAGTTGGATATACAACCCGAGAATGTGAATTCAGTTATTAATGAAGTATACAATAAATGATTAGTTACTCTTGAAGATACAGTTCTATCTCTGGGAGGTACATTTTTGCAACATTATGGTTTTCCTCAGCCATCAAGATGTGAAGTAGTCTTACAAAATAAAGATTACCTTCGAGAGATCAATCATGATTCAAATATTTTGGCACAGTATATACATTTTAATGAACATTTACTAAATAATGAACAGTCCTATGTATATAACAAAATATTAGAGGGCATTGAAAAGAAAACTGGCCAAACATTTTTCTTAGACGCACCTGGAGGCACTGGTAAAACATTCGTCATAAATATTTTATTGGCCAGAGTACGAAAAGATCATGGAATAGTTTTGGCTGTAGCTTCTTCAGGCATCGCTGCTACATTGCTAGAAGGAGGTAAAACAGCTCATTCTGTATTTTAATTACCATTAAACCTAACGAGAGTAGAGACACCTATGGGCAATATTTCCAAACAGAGTAATATAGCACAAGTTCTAAAAGACTATAAGTTAATAGTTTGGGATGAATGCACAATGGCCCACAAGGGTGGCTTGAAGCCCTCAATAGAACATTAAAAGATATAAGAGGATATAATAGTTTGATGGGTGGAGTCACTGTGCTGTTAGCAGTAGATTTTCGGCAAACATTACCCGTTATACCTAGGGGTACAAGGGCTGATGAAGTAAATTCATGTCTAAAAGCTTCGTATTTGTGGCCACATATCCAGAAAGTTGCACTTCATAAAAATATGAGGGTTCATGTGAAAAGTGACACATCTGCTGGGATTTTCACTGAGATGTTACTTAAAGTAGGAGACGGAAATTTCCCTTCATTGGAAGGTGAGATCACTATTCCCTTAAATTTGTGTACAGTTGTTAGCTCTTTATCAGAACTAACTTCCAGAATTTACCTAGACATAATAAATATCAAGATGAAGGTGGTTGCTGAATGATCCTTGAGCTATATTACACATTACTTTTATAGAATTAATTGTGTTTGAATTTACAGCTTTTTCCGATCGAAGAGTTTCAAAGTATGGCTTATATACTCGTTTTTCAAAACCGAATACAGGTGCTATACTCTACGGATACTCAAAGTGTAGTATCCCATCACATTTTTTATACGATCAGATATCATTAGGATCAACCGTAATGTCGATTGTTAAATCGGTTAAGTTTTTACTATTTTATAGGCATCTATTTGCTTCTTAACTCGTTGCTTAACATCTTCAATTTCATAACAAACCTTTTCGAATGTAATAAAACATATCATAGGAGCATTATTGTTTTCATTGTCAACTACTTGTATAGAGAATGTATAATTATTTTCATTAATATTTGGGAATGAATTAAATTACTGTAAACATAAAAAAGTTATTTCTGAGTCCTCGTGTTCCTAATGAATTATTAAACCGAAGTATTCCATTACATTTTATATACGTTCTAAAATCGACAGGATCAATACGTACACTGAATGTTAGCCCCACACAGCATAGATATATTTAATAAAAGCTTATTAAAAATTAAATATTAAATATTGAAATAAAAAATATTTAATCAACTTTTAAAATTATTTAAATAAATATTTATTAAAGCTTAATTAAATTTTAAATTTCATTGCTTGAACCCTTTTGTAATATTGAATCAATTTTAAAAATTAAGCTTTATTTTAAATTGCTTTTCAATACCTGAACAATATTATATTTTAATATTGCATTAAACTTGTTTTCTTATATAAGTTATATATTTATATATTTTAGTATACAGAAAATATAATATTATATATTATAAATACATAATATTATAATACTATAACTTATAAGATAATATCAAAATATTAATGTATAGATATTTTGACAATGGAAAACTACAGGAATACACAATTTTATAAATACACAATTATTATGTTTATTCTATCCCTGCAACCTGCAGGTACTCATAATGATGCTTATAAATAGTACAATAAAATTATC
>NC_042495.1:27356798-27358901 GCF_005508785.2 Acyrthosiphon pisum
CATCTGTTGCATACTTATATGTTTAATGTCAGTTTGAAGATACATTACATTTCTTAACAAAGATTTCAATATTTTTTGAGTACCTATAATAAGAATAAAGTTATCAAATTAGATAAATAATCATATAATAACATGACACTCAATGTTGTTTTGGAGAGGAAGGGGGGCTAACTCTTTTGTTTTGCTATGGGCAATTTATATTAATAAATCTTAACATTAATTTATGATGTATTGTTAAAATTATATATTCAACTTTTTATGTATTTTTATTTTTTCAAGCTAATATTTATATTGTGTTTGCTATCAAATAACATACAAAATTAAACCAGAAACGTATAAACCATTTTTATTAATTAATATAAAAATGTATAGTAAATAAAAGAATAATTGAATTATTATATGATATGTGAAATACATCTAATTTAATTGTGTAACTAGTTATTGTATAGCATAATAAATTAGCTTCAAAATGAAAATAAAAAATATATAAAAATTTTAATAGTTTTGAAGATCATCATCAAATGCGTAGTAGCTAGCTTATTAAGATTTATTAATTTGCCCATAACTATTATGACTACGCCGGCAATAAACGCACAATTGTATAATATGACAGTCAATGTATTAATAGGGTATACCTATACTGTACATTCTAAAATATTTATGATGTTTAAGTTTTAACTGTATAATATATAAATACAGTTACAATTATACAGGACGCTATTATTTGTTATATAGTAGGTAATAATATATTACGCTATATTGTACTAACTATTATCAACAGCCGAATTACTACTGCTGCAGAGTTGAGAATCACTGCCAATTGTTTGTATTGGTGTAAAACCTATAATAAAATTTTAAATACATTATAGAATATCAGATAATATGTTTGCATGTAAAAAATTTAAACTTATATATAACCACGCAGTCTTAGTGGATCTTCTAAGACCGTGAATATAACTATATGAATATATATCTGTTTTTACTTTTTTTTCTATCCCTAGTATTTGAATTTAATGTTATTTGTTCATGATCAAAGTTAAGTCTTCTTGAAACTGAAAAGAAAATCAATTAAAATATTATTTAACTATTTGCACTCTTTGATATCTATAAATAGTCTTAACTTATATTTTGGAACACACCTTTAGGGGAGATAACTCTTTTGGTAACTGAATTGATTGTCTCCAAGGATGCACTTCTTATCTGGTCTATTAATCAAAGACAAACTTTAAGTACCTATTTATGGACAATTTATTTGTCAATGCTTATTAGTTGTTACTTTATAAGTTACCTTTAGCAGCAGCTTTTCTAGGAGATGGGGACCATCCACTCATTAAAGCAGGTGATTTATCAACAAAAGACTTCCCATGTGAAGATGGTTGATCAAAGTTCCATTTCTTAGAATCAATTTCTATATTTTCAGATATATTATCAGGGCTAATATATTTTTCTATAAATTATCAATTATAAATATAAATGTAGTACTACAATTTATTTTAATAATTAAAATGCAAATTGCATAATGTATTTGAAAATCATAATATATTCTGTTGGTATATGTTAGAAACACTACCTATTCCAATAGATAATTTTTCAATGCTTACATATTAATTGTTACTTTATAAGTTACCTTTATCAGTAGCTTTTTGAGATGGTGACCAACCACTCAATGTAACATGTGATTTATCAACATTATAAGACTTCACATATGATGAAGTGGGTTGACTATAATAGTTACATTTCTCAGTATTAACTTCAGGGATAAGTACAGACTTTTGAGACACATCATCAAGACCAATATCATTTTCTATAAATTATTTATCAAGCATAATAATATTATTATAGTACTAAAATTTATTTTGGTAATTAAAATGCATATTGCGTATTCCTATATATCATATTGCTTGCAAATCATATTCTATTCTATTGATATATACGTTAGAACACTATCTATTTCAATACCTTATACAAATTAAATATATATTATTATTATATTTACCTGAAAAAACAGGGCAATTAATTGATGGTTTTAGTTTTTTCGTTTTAGGTTTAACATCATCTTCATCAATATCTGAAATATACATTGCTTTTTTAAGCCTTTGCTTG
>NC_042495.1:27360167-27365122 GCF_005508785.2 Acyrthosiphon pisum
TTTTTTTGTTACTCCTAAGCACACTAGATGCATATAGTCAATGCTAATACTATTTACTATATCTATACCAGGTATTTCAGTTATAATAGAAACTTCATCAGTCATATGGAATCTTCATCAGTTCTATTTAAAAAATCTATATGAGTTCTCTTAGTAATAAAATCTGTCCCAGGAAAACAAACTCTATGTTCAAAATAAAAACCACTTATTAAACACCTAGTACACGAATAATAACCAGTATGTCCCTTAGTTTTTAAGATGAAACTTTTTGCCGGTAAATCACAACATATTGCATCTACAACTACTTGTTTTATACCAAATGCTGTTGGAAACCCTGTTTGATACAATTCTTTTGTTTCGTTCACCAGCTCTAACAAAAAAGGATTGCAGTTGAGAGGCTTATCTTTACCCCAGTACAACCCAATCAAAAAAACATGAGGTTTATAAACAGGATGACGAACATATCCAAGTATTGGCCAAAAACAACTAGATGAACTTTTCGTCAAGGGCAGACCGTCAATCCCAATAACTATTCTAATTTTGTCTTCAACAAAATATTTATCGTCAGAGCTAGAAATATTCTTCAAACTATTAAATATTGAGAAATAATAATAACTCCCTGGTGTCACTGTCTGTATTTGTAAAGGTTGCACAGATGTTTTAGTTTTTAATATAGTTCTGGCATCTATAGGAAAATAATTATGACACTTATGCGTTTTTAAAACCTTCAATAATGCACTCAAAGCAACTTGAGAAACATTATAAGATACAGCCCATTTTGCCAGATTATTTAAAATTGATGAATCTGTTTCATTATCTATGGAGTGATGTTCGTCTGGAAATTCATTATTACTTAATTCATCCTCAATATCAGAATTGGATGAAATACTAATTGCATCGTATTCATCATTGCACATATTTATCATAATATCATCAATGCAGGGTAAATTAAGAATTAGATTAGGTGTGGGCAAAGAAGAATTTAGATCTAAACTGCCACTATAACTAGGTAAATTTGGTTGAACTATACTTTCTGGTTCACTATGAACACTTTCATCATACAGTTCTATCAATTCTAATTCCTCCAAATACCTTCTGCGCTTAGTAGATTTGTTAATGGTGGAGTGCGACATAATTAAGTATAAAATATAATTTTTAAAGAATACAATTAGCAGTTTTAAAGCAATATTTGTAAATATTTAAAAGTAATAGTGAATTAAGGAATATCAAATACCCAACAACCAATTATAATTTATGCTTAATAAAATACAAACATATTATATAGGTACCCAAAATGTTTTGTAATAAACTGAATAATTAGCAAAATAAATTATAATATTTAACAATACATATACCTACTATTTATACAATCTAAATTCAAATGAGTATTATACTATTATAGGAGGTACCTACTACCTACTGATAGTTATACAGTCAATACGCAAAACGTCAATGTTGAGAGGAATAGATTCACAACGAAGCGGTAAAAACGAAAAAACGTGCTTCTAGGTACTGTTTAGAACTTACAATGTTTATAATATACCGATTACCGATGGGTGATGACAATAACACTACTCGATAGGAAGTACGCACACAGGCACACTATATTTACACTATGACTATGCTCTATTTGTAATTTCGTCCGTGGTCCGTTTGTCGTAAGTTACGTGCTTCTAGGAACTGTTTAGAACTTACAATGTTTATAATTATAATATACCGATTACCGATGGGCGATGAAAATAACACTCGATTAGGAAGTACGCACACGGGCACATTACATTTACACTATGACTGTATGACTAAGCTCTATTTCACTATTTGTCATTTCGTCCGCGGTCCAACCGTCGTAAGTTGTTCCACTCGCCCGACGAAAACCGGTCGCGGCCGCGCATACCGCTGCGTACTAGGAGCGCTAGCGTTCCGTATGCACCGTGGCGGCAACTGCCTACTACTACGAGCACTGCCAAGTGCCGATCTCCGAACACCGCCAACCAATCACAGACCGCCGGTCTCCGACAAGGGGGGTCTGAACGTTCCCGGCGGCTCAGTATACATGCGCGCAAGTGGGTTAACTTATGGGCTATGGCGAATAGAGTATAATATTTATAGTATACACATCCTAACACATACGCAACTACAGTATCACCAACATTTGAGCTTCAAAATAATAATTTTAATTAAAAAAATTCAATAATCAGTGGTTTTCTGTTTCCCTGCACAGTACCTAGGTAATGGTATACACAGTCAATACTGCAGACTCGTACATGTTCATAATAAATATTATAATGTTATATATCAATATTTATGTTGAATTGGGTATATTGGAATAAGCTATTTTTGTAATGTTATTGTGATCGTATTTCGGGAAAGATTAATAATAAATAATAATAACATAATAGATATCTAATATTATAGCGGTTGTGTACCGCTGCAGCGTTTATCATCCGTATCCGGGCTTTATCGTATATATAATGTGGTGGGCCACATATAAGACTGCGCGCACTGGCTAACAATAATATTATAATAATAATTATGCTCAAAGCTTGTATTATTAAAATAACATCAGACAAAATACCTGATTACATATTTTACAATAATTTAAATATTATTAATACAATTTTGTTCGATCTATTATTATGACTTTATTAATTGTATTTTGTTAATATACCTATGCTAAATATAATTCTAATAAAATATGTAAATATATATAATTTATCAACGCAATAGTACGATTTAGTATTTAATACATACCTACCTATTATACATGACCATCATAGACATAATAATATATAATAAACTACACAAAATACAAAATATAAAATAATATTTGTTCACCCATCACACCTTCATATATATAGTTAATAGGCCGTAATCTTATATTATGGTCATGATATAGTGCTCGCATGTATATTATATTAGTATTGCATTTACTGATGTAAGGTTTGATATATGTATACTATACTATGTTACCTATATGTATACTGAGTATGGCAACAATTAAAAAGTAAATTACCTACCAAAATAATGGCTATTTTAATAATATATATGTAATATATATATGGTTGATGGTACATTATTTATTTATTTAACGCCAATCGGCATTTTTTTAAAAATATAATAATATAATATACCTACCTTACCCCATTGGCCAATACCCATATTGTTACCAATAGAATTTATAGAGGATCATCTATACTATAGTCTAATATATAAATTATAGAGCCCATTATATGTTATTATTCAAACGGCGTATGATAATATTATACCTAAACTCATTAAATTTGTGTAGGTGCAAATAAAATATTTTACATATAAACATCAAAACACGTGACTCATTTGAGTATATAGTATCGGTATAGGCCGCAGATATAAAAATTTTTACTTTATATAAAAGTAAAAACTGACGTCTATCATCATTCATCCTTATTCGCAGCTGTTTGCTATTATAATATGCTTTATATAAATAATATGAAATTTCATTCCCAATAATACATTTGACTCGTACATAAATTTTTATGTTAATATAATATTATAGTACATAATAATTTGATATATATACCTATCCGCTGCAAATCCCAATAAATATAATGTTAACAAAAAATAATTACTATAGGTACGTCATATATAGGCGTACCACTTATTAAATTTTTTAAAATATTTAAATTAAATTTAACACCTGATAAATAATAATACGTAATAATATATACGCAATAATATACTCTTCGCTCTATAATTATTTAATAAATAAATAGTACCTATTATTCAGTAAACACGACAAAATATATACAATATATATTATAGGTATAATTTAAGTTAGGTTAGGTATATGAGCAGCCTATTATGTTATAGATAATAGTGAATATATTTTGTGCACACATTTTTTACGGGTACTAACACCTCTTATAAATGCTATTTATTAAAAATAATAATTTACCACCGCCTACTATATTCTATATATATCGTATAAAACTATATATTATTATATTTAAATATACAATATTATAGTATATATTATAATTAATATATTTAGTACAAATATTGTGTATTAAATAATATACATTTTAAAAATTTAATCAAGATTAATTGTTAACATTGAATAATAATTGGTTTGTTTAATATTTAGTTTAATAAATTGATTAAATATTAATATGTAACGGTAATTCATTATTAATTATTTTATATTTATTAAAAAGCTTTTAAATATATAAATTTAAATAATTTTCCTTTAATATTTATTAAAATGTTAATAAATTTTTAAATTTCAATATTTAAAATTAAATTTAAAACAAATATTTATTAAATCAGTTTCATTGAAAAATGCTGTGTGGGTGTGTACGTTGCTGATGGCGGTTATCCAAAGTACCGCCGACCGGACGACGGTCGGGTGGTACTTGTGAGAGGTCGCGAGGTCGGGAACGAGTGTGTAGTGCCATACAACCCTTACCTTCTGGCCAAGTACGACGCGCACATCAACGTCGAGATATGCACGTCCATAAAGAGTGTCATGTATATCTACAAGTACATATACAAGGGACACGACCGTGTGACATTGGAAGTTGAGGAGGAAGATGAAATTGCCAAGTGAGTCTTAACTTTATACTACACTTAGCTATTTACACATGATTATAATTATTTAATTTCTAAAATTAAAAGTGCAAATATAATATAATATAATACAATATAATGTACCTGTACATGTGTAGGGTATAATGATTATAATGGTGAATTGTATGCATTAGTGTGTTCAGTATGTATGAATTATTTATTACTTTTTAGGGCAGTTGTATACATTCACCAATACCTCTAAGTTTTTTATCATATCATATCATATATTATATTATATTATATTAATGTGGCTTGGTGCAAGAAGGCCAATGTCATATTTTGACAATGTTCAGGAATTTCAAGTAATTTCAGTAAATTTTATTTTGGAACTCTAAAACATTCTGTTACTT
>NC_042495.1:27365172-27366086 GCF_005508785.2 Acyrthosiphon pisum
TATATACGCAATAATATACTCTTCGCTCTATAATTATTTAATAAATAAATAGTACCTATTATTCAGTAAACACGACAAAATATATACAATATATATTATAGGTATAATTTAAGTTAGGTTAGGTATATGAGCAGCCTATTATGTTATAGATAATAGTGAATATATTTTGTGCACACATTTTTTACGGGTACTAACACCTCTTATAAATGCTATTTATTAAAAATAATAATTTACCACCGCCTACTATATTCTATATATATCGTATAAAACTATATATTATTATATTTAAATATACAATATTATAGTATATATTATAATTAATATATTTAGTACAAATATTGTGTATTAAATAATATACATTTTAAAAATTTAATCAAGATTAATTGTTAACATTGAATAATAATTGGTTTGTTTAATATTTAGTTTAATAAATTGATTAAATATTAATATGTAACGGTAATTCATTATTAATTATTTTATATTTATTAAAAAGCTTTTAAATATATAAATTTAAATAATTTTCCTTTAATATTTATTAAAATGTTAATAAATTTTTAAATTTCAATATTTAAAATTAAATTTAAAACAAATATTTATTAAATCAGTTTCATTGAAAAATGCTGTGTGGGTATATATTTAAAGTGTAATGATTTTTTTTCAACCGATTTCTCTTAATAGTTAATACGTAATCATTTATACTGAATAATATCTCCACGGTAATAAACTTTGATGTTTGATAAAAATACAAACTATATGACATATTATGATTCAAAATGTGTGTTTATTTCGTAATTTAAAACCTACCCTGCGTAGTTATGTTCAAAATTTCTGTGGATTTAGTCCATCCTAATATCTATTAAAGATTTTTACACAGTCATACTAGTGGTTAGTGGTTATTTTTTATGGGTTTGATC